>NC_091396.1:38214384-38294384 GCF_032191515.1 Phaenicophaeus curvirostris | reverse complement strand
AGTGTGCTGTTTATCATACAGATTGGACACCTCATTCCAGACCCGAGATCTTTCCCGCAACGCTGGGAGCTGTCCTTTCAGCACCACAAAATTGCCGCTTGAAGTTGCATTGCCGTTTTTTTCTTTTTCACCAGGAGCTTTTCTTTCAGCACCACAGCATTGCACTTAGACTTTTTAAACGGCTGCGTTCCTCTTTGCTCTGAAGACCAATTTCGTCTGCACTTCCAGTTATTGCTATTACCTGTAGAACTTTCAATCCTGTTTCACCCTCACCACCCCTCCCCCAAACAGTTTTAAGGTATCTATTTCTGTGGAAGTCATTTTTCTCATTGAATGATCAGAAACAAAGATAAATTCTAACCTTTAACGGCTCATTCCGACTCATTGCTTACAGTAGATCTAAGCTCTTTTTTCTGCTTATTCGACTCCTTCCAGCTTCCCATCACATCTGTAACAAACTTTTAAAATTATATTGCCACACCACCATGCACAAGGCTACCTGCACAGTAGAGATAGATTATTCCATCACATTCAGATGGTTAACAGAGGTTCGCACGTCCTGTATTTATATATATATATTTATATCGCTTTCTAAGAAAGTGCATATTAATGTTTACTTTAAAGAATGTGTAAATGGTGCTATGAAGAAATCTGATCAATTTTATCCCAGTCTTTCTGTGTACCACTTCGAATGTATGAGATTTATTTTTCTATTGGAAAAAAAAAATAAACAGTCTGAAAGCATTCCAGTTGGTAGATTTTAGTAATTTTACAGTGAATTGAATCCCTATGTGATAGTATCATTAAAAAATTTAATGATGGGTCATGAAAATTACGACATGCTTATTGATAATACACATTTCTGTCTGGACACTCTTCAGTCCGTCTGCTGACTCCTAAATGTCTATTTCATTTGAGATGTTTGCATACTCCAAATTTTAAATGTTTTGATGTGGATATAGTAAAAAAGGGTTGATTGAGTGCTCCTTGTTACCACAGATTGACAAACTGAGACTGTTTTTGTCTATGGGTGAGAGAGATTCAAAGGATAGCTCTTAAACACAAGGCAAACATGGCTTAGCATGTCACTATCTGGTGCAATGCAGTCCCTGTACGTATAATATGCTGCATCTTTACTAAAAATGCTTGAAAAATCTTGAGTGAGCAAGAGAACAATATATTATATAATAATGTTGCTTCCAGAAGTTTGCATCTTTGTTTTTTCTTTAAACATTTTATAGTATTTAATTGTTACCTTCAATTATATGTCGATGTGTTTTGTTCAAAGGGTAAGTACTGTGCTGCTTTAACTGGTTCTTAGCAGACAATTTTACACACAGCACATTCTACTTGTAGCTGTAGTCATAGCTTTTCTCTTAAAATTGTACTTAAACATTGTAGACTAATTAATTTAGAATGCATTATTATTTTAAAACCAATACTTTTTCTATGCAGATTAATACAATAACTTCTATGTTATATAAGCAGAAAGATAAGCAGAAAGTTTTACATTACATATATACTGCTATTTGTAAATGAAACATTCTCTTTTGTGTTTAAATTAAAAAATAGTATAATTTCAGGTTTGTAATGCAAATATTGTTTAAACTGAAAGCTTTTGGTATTTTGCTTACAGTATTTTTTAGGGATAATTTAAAATGTGTAGGTTTAAAGGAAAAGTTTTACAGAGTTATAGTGAATGAGCAGCTGTTTCTGCATTGTTAGGGCACAGAAGTTAGAGCTTGGATTGCCACATTAATGCCTAATTAAGAAAGAACTGAGACTCCGAAATCCTTCTCATTTAATCTCATTGAATAAACAGCTCTGTAGCGATGCCTATTTGTACTTGTTTCTCTAATAAAAATGCAACTGTAGCTCTCAACACAAATTAGTTTTAATTATTTAAATGGTATGAATTTGTCAAACATAAATAATCTAACACCTGTTTTGCCTTTTCATAAAATGAAAAAAATGTTTCATGAAATCTAATAGGATTATAGTGGGGAATAACAAAGATAGGTCTATGTGTTTATTGCAATTCTGTTAATTAAAAAAAAAATGCAAGTGTGAGTTGATTACTATCTAGCAGCATGAAGAAGTACTCCATGTCATTGTATGCAAGGGCACAACAGAAAACAGCAAAACAGAAGGCTGTCTCATACATGTCCTGTGCTTATCTCCAAGGACTGGTGACACTTACTTATAATATAGCAGTTCATCTTCTGAAGACAATGATAACATTACAAAGCATTGAGTGATGTAGCTTTTGAGATGCTTAATCAAGCTGCCATGATAGTCGCTAGTATATTTGGAACAAACCTTCTTGGGCAAGGAAAAGACAAATCTGAGTTTACCTGCTTTGTATCCGTTGTACTAACTTCATTTTAGGGGATCTGCCTGACGACACATGAAGAATACCCAGAGTGTCAGAAGGGTATAATGAGGTATAAAACCCAGTTGGTAGCTAACTCTTAAATGGAAAACTGTTTTTCTCCACAGAGTAATATAATCATATTTGTTGTTTCTGGTTTATACTACATTTTGGTTTGAAAGGTTTGCTATGTGAAGTTCTGGAAATACTAATAAACTGCCCTGAATAAATTTATCATTTCCTTGAGGAGGGAAATTAAACATGTAAGACAGTTGGTGGTGGTGGTATCCTCATAAGGCACTTCAAGGAGTAATTATTTGTGTAACTTTCTGTATATTAAACCATACTCTAATATTGATTCTGTTTGTGGTGTACTAATTGTTACCTTTTCTTGGTAAAGGAAATGTGCGAAGCAGATAGTTACTGTTCTAAATCAACAAGGCAATTTTAGAGTCACGTGAAGCTGTTGAAACCTACCACGCTGCCTGCCAGATTAATCATCTTTATTGTCCTTCTGGAGGTGTCTGTCTTCCTTTGTGCAAAATATTTCCAGCAGACAGGATTATTTTGAGAACTTATGATACTCCAAGGATATTATTATGTGACTGTCACAATTAGTATTGTGCCCTACGTATCAATAACGTAGCTTAGGTTTTCAGAACTGTCTTTTTAAAATAAATTACAGCACGTATTTTCCAAAGCATTTTAATACATATCAGGGTGCATTTTCTCTCAAAGAGCCCCCATGATTATTTCGTGTTAGCTATTTCTTTTGATATCATTGGAATTCAACAAATTAGAATAAAGTCATGTTTCTGGTGTCACACTGAACTGCAGTATGCAACTGCTCAAGAAAAACTGGGTTTTATTTAGTTCTTTTTTATGTTTATATAGTTTCAAGTTTTAAATGACATTTATAATTTAATAAATTTATAAGAAAAAAAGTGCATGCAAGAAAGCAGGATTAATATAATTAAAATGATAATATACTTCCTGATGTTGCATTCAATGCTGTAATGTATCACAAGCCTTCAAATTACTGAAGGTACTGTGATGATAATTAAGCAAGTGTATCAGGATGATCAGGTTTAATATTGGTATCTTTCAAAAAATATTAAGTTGTATCTCAGTTTTTAACTGTATTTCCCTAAATACATGGTCTTTTTTACTTAGTGTAAGCTGTTAGTAAGGGGAAGAAAAATTAACACTAAAATTTTTAATCTAACATATTGATACAAAGTAAAATTCACTCCAAAATTAATTGCTTGCTTTTTCTTTTAAAAGCTCTCCTGGCAACGTATCACTTTCCAGACTTTTCTGATGCCCAGTGAAATTTTGCAATAGTCTTAACCTGGCATCAGCTATTCCTGGCACAATGTATTATTCCTCTCTCAACACCTAAAGGATGTAATATACGTCATTGAAACATTTTAACATCTACTGCGTATACTAGTTTTAAATTTGGATTGGAGCTTTGAGTATTATTTAGTTTGAAAATAGAAAATGTTAGCAAAAAAAGGCCGTATTTGAGAAGCCTTTTATTACATGATAGTGATTGGAAACACCAGTGATACTGTTTGCTAGCTGTTTTCTCAGTTTATGTGAATTGTTTTAATTTACACGTATCTGCATGTATCTGTACCTAGAAGTACTAAATAATTTGCATCCAATTTCTATAAACTAATTTATAGTTTTCCTTGATTAAGACTAAACCAGCGTCCTGATATATGCTCTTCAAACTTAATGTTACTGCACAGGCACATCTGAACATGAGCAGTTGCAGATGGAGATGTGGAGGATAAGAATGAAGAAGCAGTAACAGTGTAAATGGTTTTATAAAAGCGACAAGACTGCATAAGTATAAGTTTATTTAAAAAAAAACAAAAATAAAAAAACCCCAACATTTTACCTTTGATTATAATGCTTCAAAGAACAAGTATACTTTCAGTGAATCCTTATTCATATTTTGTCAGTAAACTCAAACGTCCAAGAAATTTAGATTGTTAAAAGCAGTTTTTTGAGGTGTCTTGTTATAATTAATTTCCGTTCTGCAATTCAGTTCATTTCCCCCCCAATCAATGGACATGGCTCGCTTTACAGTGAGAAGAAGTGGAAATTTTGAAAAGAAGGATGTTCCTAATCAGACTGCGTTACTTACTGGGAGCCAATTCGATTGCACGTGACTAATGCATTAATTTTTGTCATTATTGTAGGTCATCAAGACAAGCAATGGAGTGTCATCACTGAGAATAATTTTAAGTCAGAAATTGGATTATTTTTTGCTCCCAGCATCAGCGGGCCTAGTAGGGTTCATGGCATCTATGGGTTCAGGTGTCTGCACTTTTGCTATAAGTGTTTGACTACATTATGTTCTAGCAGAACTCCTGATGAAAAAACACTAATTCCAATTTTAACTGAACATGCATATTTCTATGTATAAGTATTAAAAAATATCATGTGTTTTAAAAAAAGCACATGTGGGTATTAAAAAAGACTCTGCAGAGAAGCTGTCATCCAAATTAGCCCATATATAGGCAGTTGTATCACTTCTATTTGCAGATTTGCATATCAGTCAATAATACTATTAACAGGCTAACCAAAATTAGTGAAGAAACCAGTAGCAGTTAAAGGGATTGATTCATGCCTAAGTGACTGACTCTATAAAAGCTAACAGAAATATTTATGGTGGTCTTATTTTCCTGTACTGAAGACTTTTTTTCTTAGATGGAAAACAAAAAAAAAGTATTACAGAAAAATTGCGTAAGGGAGCTAAGGAACTTGAAAGTTCTCAGATTTGACTTAATGACTTCTAGTGAAATCAAAGGAAGTTTTTCCTCTAGTGAAAGCAGTAGCAAGAAAACAATGACTTCTGGCAACACTAAGCTTTCATTTTGTTAAATTTAACCAATATGGTTGAAGTTGCAACCTATTTTCATCAGTATTTAAACTGGAGATACTAATATAGAATACCTAGTTTGAACATGATTGGTTAACACACTGAATAATTCCAAGGTTCAATGTTAATAGATGGGCATTCCTCACTAGGGTTAACCTTTGACAGAGATATCAAGGATAAGACTTCAAAAGAGTTTATCTTGTTTTTATAGGAAGGCATGCTCCAGAAAAGAAAAATTTCCCAGAATACCACGATTACTAGCCTTTTTGTTAAAAGCAAGTAGAACCAGTTGCCATTTCAGTTTAGATGTGTCTGCACTGAGTACTACACATGTAAAAACGGCTGAGCAAAACCTAATGATTTTTCTCCTATAAAACCCCATTTCCAATTCTTACTAAAGATAGTTACAAAGTCATCAACGGCAATAATGGATGTTTATAGCCACATTTTTAATATGTATTCTATTAAGCAGTTTCTTGTGCTGCATTTCATATTTTATTTCTTCAAAATAAAGAAAAATTAATGAGTGTGCCCTAACAATTACTGTTAAAGCATTGAATGCGTACAGCATATGCAGTCCTAATACTGCATTTTTGTGGAGTGACGTCTGCCCAATTTATCTTCTTTGATGTGAGGCAAAGGGATTGAGCTAATCTGTGTTCTCCACTTTAAACATCTGTAAAAGAAATGAAAGAAATTAAGGTGAGTTTGCAAGGCTGCATCATTTTTAAAAATGTTTTATTCAAAATGTTTTGCACCTGATTGACTGTTATTCACCATATTATTTTAAAAATGCAATTGTGTGTTTCTTCAGCCCACCCATCCATTGCTTAGTATCAAAGTGGATTTAAAAGGAAACAGAAAGTAAAGGAAAAAGCAAATAGTTCCTGTTTCGCTAAGTTTTCATAGGCAGGGTTATCTACCTTGTCTGATAGAACAAGCACACTTACCCAGTAAAATACCACATAGGTTTTTGAGCTGTAGAGCAGGCAAAAAATCCCAAACCAGATAGCAGTTGTTTCCAGTTTGTGTGTCTATGTGTATATATATGTTTATGGTTTTATCAGGGAACACTTCACTGGACTCCACATCATTATATCAAAGCTGAAATGTTCCCCCCAAAAAAATATTTCAAACTTAACGAATAGCAATTTTGATACGGCTTTGTTTTATCAGAATATGTCTCTCTAGTTCCCTTGAAGGAATTCTGCACTTTCCACTGAAAAATTCAGAAACTGTTAAGTTAACATCTCCCATGTCCTACCTCAGAGGAGCAGCAAAGAGATCATTTTGGCTACACATAGTATAATTCTATATAAAAACTAGATTATAGGACTAGTTGTAAATAGTTTTATGTTTCTGACGATAATTGAATAATAATTTAGTTGCAAAATGCCCTACTACTGAAAAGTCTGATTTTTAACAATGTAACATACTGTAATCACAAATTTTTACAAGTGATTGTGACTACTGAATCACTTCATGCAGCATGTTGCAGTGTCATAGCCTTGTGGTATCTAGGGTAGGGAAAGGGAGATGAAGTCAAGCAAGTTAACTTTAACCCATTGTGTCAGAGGATTCATTCTACTTGCAGGAAAAAGAAATACTCATATAGATGGCACTGATTTCAATGGAACTAGAAATTAACTTGTAGGAGACAAGTCCAGCAATTTGTTCCTCTTGAGAGTCTTCCTCATTCATCATATTCTCCACGTGGATAGGGTACCAGACAAGTTTCATGAGCTCAAAGTCCAGATGTGAGGCAGTGGTTACATGGTGTAGGACACATCTGTTTTGAAAGTATATTTTGCAAGACTTGAAATGAATGCCCACTTGGACATACGTGTCTTAAGAAGCGTGGCTTTTTTTCTGGATCACAGATTTTATGGCTAAAAAGCACTAATCTACCTGTGTACATGCAACACATCCCTCTCCCTGTGCTCTCTCAATCTTCCAAGGAGTAAAAAATTATTCCACTTAGCCTTCCACCTGCAAGGCCACCTGCAGTTACTAGATTCTTATGTCTAAAGGGCTTTTTTCTAATGCCCTCATATATATTTTATCATAGTGAAAAAGAATATAAACTAGAAATCCTTTAGTATTGAGAGATCATATATTTTCAGGCATGATTTGTCTTAAAACTGCCTCTCTTTGAACTTAAAAGGAAGATGTTCCTGGTAGTTTCTGCATGAAGTTTTGTTTGACCTATAATACATACATAGATTTTGGAAATGTCAGTTCTTTAGGTGAAGGACAATTCCATAGACAAGCATACCATGTGAGCCAAGTACGCAGGCTTGATCTTTTCCATTGCTCCACATATGTCCATAATTAGTAGGTCATCTCTTCTCCCTGAAAATCTTCTGGGAAAAAACTCAGCTTTTAAAAGTCAGTGATAAGATTTCAGTGGAGCTAAGCTTTTAACTGTGAGCATGTGACTTCTACTGCCTTTTTTTTTTTTTTTTTGTTAATTATTCCAGACATCTAAATAGAAATTGGGAAATCCTAACATGATGTAGCTTAGGAGGAAATAACATTTCTGGAGGTAAGATCTGAGGAAAATGAAGAATATGTAGAAGTCTCTCCTTGAAGAATATGAAACTATACTCATGGTTCAAGCCAATGATTTTTTTTTTTAATCATGTAGTATTATTATTACATAGACTCTAATTAAATGAATATTAATGGATTGAAATAACTTGGTAAGTTATTCAGTATAACAAAAAAAAAGGCTATTTTTTTGTTTACAAGAGTATTGTAAGTCTCAGCAAACACTGTTCTCTTTATATAAGTCAGCTCTACCGAGGTTAAAAAGGCTTCTGTGTAGGCATCAGCATAATTTGGCCCTACATAGGGAAAATATTATAAAATCAGAACCGTTACCACTATGAGTATTGGTTTTGCAGTAGTGCCCTTATTATGTAGTATGCTTTGCACACAGATAAAGCTTTGTACCCTCTCAGTGAGGCAAGTGGAGTTTACCATTCAGTGAGACCCTTTAGAGATCCAGGGACAAAAGCACGTGTAAAAGAAGAATGAAAGAAAATATCACTTGAGTGCCACAGTATCCTTTCTAGGCCGTATTCCATAATCAAATTGAATAAGTTAAAATATGTGGATGCAGTTCAGCTTGGCAGAGGTGATAATCTTATTTAGGAAAAATGGTCATATTACAGGGAAATAGACTGCAAATGGAGGTGCACTTGGAAGACAGAGCTGATGTTTTCAGTTGTGGAAATAGCTTTTAACTCCTGCTTACAAGGCTTGTTTATCAACCCCCCAAATTTTCTGACATTTTGCATTGTAAAATATAAAGACAATACACCAATACCTGGTACAGGAAATTGTGTTATCCTTGCCTGTATGCTTTCCCATGCAGAAGATAAGTACAGAATGTAAAATGTCTATACCAAGGGCATTGTTGAGTGTTTCAAGTTTATCTAGCTTAAAATGAGATGTGTCCCTTATGTTTAGGCATCATCACATAGTTTTGTATGACAGTCTGTCGCTGTTGTTTGGAGATATCTCATTAATTTTTTTTCTGTGTATCATTAATACTAAAGCTACTTACTTCTGCATTTTCACTATGTAAGAGTGGAAATAATTCTTTGATAACATGACTTCTCACCTCTGTCATTCTATTCTTTCCTATTCACCATTTTTTTTACAATAGATCTGTGCAACTGAAACATTACCAAGTTTTAATGTTTACATGCTCAAGAATTTCTGAATAAAAATCACTAGTGTGATGTAACACCATCAAAAAGCATTGTTTAAAAAAAAAAGCTCCCACTTTTGAGCAGCTCCAGTAAGGCTACTGACTAAAAAGTACTTTAATTGGCATTTTTGTAGTTCTGCATTCTACTTCAGAGGTTTACCTGAATCACAGCCACCACTGTGGTGGTGAAGTATGGTGAAGTGGTTAAGTATGAGCACCTCACCGGGGTTCAAGAGTATGTTGTTTCAATTCCCTTTGTAATCCTTTCCACCAAAGGAAAAAAAAATCCGTTCCCAAGATGGTCCTGTCAAAAACTGCTGGAGCGCTGCTAGAAAGTCATATACTGGATAGGAAAAGTCATTGTACTGGATGCAGAGAAATCAAGGAGCAAGTAGAATAACATAGCAAAAAACCCTATGATTTGCTGTAATCCTAGCATTAAGCTCTGAGAGGATGTTAATACACATAACAGTATTGATGCAAGTTAAGTAATGGGTAAAGCCCAGCTGTTTATAGTTCTAGCAGAATTATATTAAATTAGTTGTGGGGGAAGGGAAAAAAAAAACAAAAAGGAAGCAAGAATCACATTAATTTTGCTTCCAACCAGCATCAGTAAAATGCATTAACAACTTTTGATCTATAATACAATCATGAAATTTTAAATGCTCCATAGAATAATAATTGCTTGGAAAAGAGGTATGAAGCATATTGCAGTGCAGTAATGTGAAAAAATAACGTGTCTTATTTTAGGAGAATTGAGTCAGTATTCACTTCCATTTTATATTCAGTAATATTACGTGTAATGTGGCATAGTTGCCAGGATAAAGATCTTCTTTCCTGGACCTTTTAGACAGCTGAATTTTTATCAGTCTTATAAATGAGATTCTATTCAGTAAGTGCCTTTGAAGATTTTGCTTAGTAGACTAACAGGAAGCTTGCGTTTCAGAACACAGAATGGAGACTTCTGTTCCTTTTCTTTCTTTGTTCCTGGACCTTAAGAATTCCCAAACATATCTAGGTTTCAACCCTGCAGTTAAATTAGTAGTTGCCTGCTCCGCCTTTGACTACTAACATTAGTTTCGTTGCATCACTTGAAGTTTAAAAAGATAAAAGAGTTTATTTGGCCCTTTAGGATACTTCATATTTTTATATCCCTCAAAATACTTATGAATTTGAAGGTTTATAGTTTTTTTTCTTTCTGAATCCTGAAGGTAGAAAATGATCCAGTCTTTGAGACCAGCTCTTTTAATGATAGAATAAATTATGTGTTTTCTCAGGCTGTATACAAAATATGATGTATGCAGGATATACAGAAGTTAAATCAAACTTAGCCATGGGGCACCAGAGGTCAGATAAGACATGGAGCCCACCTAGAGCTTTCTCCCACAGCTAACGTGATAACAGAGGCAATAGTCTGTCATTAAAAAAGCTTATTGCATGTAGTTTGGCCTATGTGCAATGAGTCTGAAGAATCCTAAAAAGGAATGAACAAAAAAAAAACCCCTACTTAGGCAAAAATGACAAAACAAAACATAAAATCCTTAGAGTTTTATCCAGCCCTAGAAATCCTGTTGTCTTTGTGTGCTTCCCTGTTTCATTTTAAACCACATTAGCCCACAGCTGCTGTTAAGACTTCCCAGTTTGAACACCTTAATCCTGCTACGGCCACTTCTACAGTCTGAAGAGGAGACCACCTTCCTGCTGTAAATGCTGTCTACCAGCTGATGCACTCATCCAGGAAGCAGGAAGATTGGACTCACTGGTTTTCCACTCATCCTTGAAGAAGCTGAACATATACTAAGAATCATCAGAGTCGGCAGGGGATTCCATTGAAGGTGTCCCACACCAATAATGGAAGCAATGCTGTAATTCAAGAAATATCATTCCTTGAGGAGATCAGAATCTAAAACTGCTGCCCTCCATCTTCCAAACCATTAGACAACAGAATTCTTTCATCTCCCTCTTCCTCTCTGTGGTTATGAATTTTGAATTTTTCATTTGTACTTTGAAAAAAAGATTTTCCCCTGAAGTTAAAGCCTGCTGGCAATTAAGATGCTATAGAAAATATGGACTTAAACTCTTAGTTTTACTGACTTTGTGGACAAGAGCATTATATAATTTTATATTAATGATAACTATCAACATTACTACCCCACCACGTTCTCTTAAGTCTTTTAATGGGTGAGCTTGCTAACCCTGAGGCCCTATGGTCAGGACTATATTTCAAGAACAACAGTAGTGCCTTGCTATAAACCTAGTAGCCTGCCTAAGTTCTCTGCCTCATTCCCTAGTGCAGACTTGCTGATAACTAATTTTTTCAATCGAATTTTGCACATCTCTAGATTAAGATGGCTTATATCTTCCTCTGGGAGACCTTTCCTGAAGTCTTTGTGTCAGTCATTTTTCATGATACCCAATCTAAATTTTCACTTAACTCCTTCAAATTCTATGGTGTGTTCTCCCATTGACTACTTGAAAACAGGAAAGAAAGTGAGCAGATGCTCTCGGACTGCAGTTACTAAACAAGTAGAAGTGAATGCAGGTTCAATCATGGAAAAATAAAAAATTTATTTTTTCTTATTCAGTGGCATGAATAATTCTCATTGGTGGTTAATGAGAACGTCAAGAAGCCACACAACAGAGCAAGATTCCATTAAGTCATGTATGTAAACTGATTACAACTTAATCTCAAGCAAATAGCAGAAAGTTTTGTCCCTCAGAGGTACATGCATGTGTTTGGGAAAATCAGAATACAAACTTAATCCGAAAAGTATAAAGCCTGTCCTTTCAGAATATTTTCAACTGTGCACATGCAATTCTCTGAGATTTACTTGTGATTAAAAGCAGGTAAGTATCTCCATAACCCCATGTAGCTTTATGCTTCTGCTATGTGTAAAGGTCAGGAAAACATCTTTGTTGGCTCATATTTACACCAAATATTGCATTAGCTTAATCAAATGATGTGTTTTATAAGCCAGTTCTATTAAACCAGTCAAAATTTATCTGGAAGAGAGCATGCCAATTTTTTGCTGATCCTTTTCTAATTCAGGGCATGATTTAAGTTCACCACATAAGAGACAAGATAAAAAAAATATTTTATGCCAATTTGACTGTAGCCAGTGTAAAAGTCATGTTTCTGTTTTTTTCATCCAAGATCTACAAGGCATCTCAAGGAACAGGAGATTTTAGACTTGCTGGAAGTGAGTAGAAGGCTCAGTGACAGTCCTGGAAACAAGAAAAGCTGCTTTTTCTGCAAGCCAGTTTTCAGTCTCGTGGTCTAGTTTGAAAGGTGTCAGGGCAATTACAGGTTGAAGCTCTTGAGAAACATACATTTAAATTTGATAGGAATGGTTGGACTCGATGATCCGGTGGGACTCTTCCAAACTGGTTATTCTATGATTCTATGAAATGCTTATGTTTGATACCTTTGAGATCACACTAGGCATCTAACTATTCAGATGCCTATATACTCTTTACAAAACCAGCCTTTATGTTGGTGTTTCATGACTCTAGTTTTGATGAAAAAGCTAAATTAGAGTCTCTCTTCCCCAGGCATCTATTAATCCCTCTTCTCATCCTAAGTTTACAGCATCCCTGTCTTACAGTACAGCTATTTAGAGGCATAATTTCTAAAGTGACTGGAAATTTAAAGTAACCGAAATATCCAAACACAGTAGGTAAAATGGGCATTATTTTTGACAGGGATTGTTTCAATATATGTTTTATTGTCAGACAGCTTTATCATCCCAAATGAGGTAACAAACTACTCCACATACGGCAGGAATTTTTCTTGGGGCCAGATTGCTTCTTCATTAGTTTTCCAACTGCAAAAGTGGTAAAAATACCTTCATCACATCCAGTAGAAGTTTCATAATTACTTTGCAGTTACCAGGACTCATGATAAATTGATTTCTTTCTTTGTTTTGACAAAAAAAAATTATATGAGGTAGACCATCTGTATCCATTTTTTTAAATGTTTCTGTATTTGTAGTTTATTCACTGCCTGTCGTTTATTCAAAATGGGCCTGATCCAGGCCAATAGATGTGAAGGAAATTACTCTGAGCTTTGGAATATCAACTTAGCATGATTTTCGTGAGCTATGATTAGTCAGCCTTTCTAGTGAGCTTTTTCAAAAATTTTCACAGGTGATTATTTTACAGTGTTTTTGGAAGATTATTAGCCCATGATATGATCTCTTCTAAATACAGCATTATACCCAGCCCTCAGAGGCATTCACTCATTGCATGCCTCTAAGGGGTCAGACACTGAGTGATATTCTTATCAACATCAGTAAAAATAAATGCAAAATGTACCTTACCAAGTACTGAATCACAGAAATGTTGAGGCTGGAGTGCAACCCCACTGCTTGAGCACGGTCAGCTAAAGCAAGTTGCCTTAGTTGAACTTTGTGAGATTCTTGCCTGCTCATTTCTCCAGCCTGTTGATGTCCCTCTGAATGGGGATAGCCATCTAGTGTATTATAGCCTTTCCTCCCGATTTTGTACCAAAAAGCATGAGCCCTTCCCCATCACCCAGGTGATTAATGAAGATGTTAAATAGTATTGGTGTCAGTATTTGACCCCTGGGGTATGCTGCTAGTACCTGGTCTCCAACTGGACTTCATACTACTGATCACAACTCTCTGTGCCTGCCTGCTCAGTTTGTAATCCATTTTACTGTCCACTTACCTAATCCATCAGCTCAGTTATATGACGTTAATATGGGAGACCGTGACAAAAGCCTTAGTAAAGTCAAGGTAAAAAACATCCACTTATCTCCCCTCATGGATCAACTCATCACATCATAGTAGAAGGCTATCATGTTGGACAAATGTGATTTCCCCTTCATAAAGCCACACTAGCTACCCTAATCACTTTCTTTTCCTTCATATGTCTGGAAATGGCTTCCATGATTTCATCACAGCCTGAAGTGAAGCTGACCTGCCTGTAGTTCCCCATATCTTCTGCTTGAAGACTCTTGACTTTTGCTGTCCTCCAGTCTGTTAGGAACATTTCCCAGTCACTTTGTCCTTTCAAAGATAACTGAAATTGGCCCTGCAATGACCCCATCAGATATCATCAGACCCCATGGACTTGTGTTTCTCCAGTTCGTTTAAGTGTTCCCAATCTGTTCCTCCTCCACTAAGGGAAAGTCTGCCTTGCTCCAGACATTCCCTCTAGTCTCAAGGACTTGGGATTCTTGAAGGCTAATCTTACCTGTAAGACTGAGATAAAGGCATTGAGTAGCTAAGCATTTTCTGTGCTTTGGCACGGAGCCCCTGCCCCATTCATTAGTGGGACACGTATTTTTTCCTAATCTTCCTTTTGCTGTTTATGTACTTGCAGAATCATTACTTGTTGCCCTTCACATCCTTTGCCAGATTCAAGTCCAGGTGGGCTTTGGATTTCCTAACCCCATCTCTTCACAACTGGATAGTATCTATATTCTTCTTGGGTCATCTGCCCCATATTCCACCTTTTGTAAGCGTCCTTTTTATCTCTGAGTTCAAAGAGGAGCTCCTATCTCATTTATGCAAGCTTCCTGCCACTTTTTCTTATTTTCTTGCTCTTTGGGATTCTTGAGCTTGGAGTAAGTCATTCTTGATTATCAATCAGCTCTCACAAACCATTCTTGTCTCCAGGATCATGTTCTATGGGATTCTTTCAAGAACCTTTCTCACAGGATCACAGAATGGTTGAGGCAAGAAGGAAACTGAAGAATCATATTGTCCCAAACCCCAGATCAGCAGGGCCACCTAGAGCCAGTTGTCCAGGACCATATCCAGATGGATTTTGAATATCTCAAAGGATGGAAACTCCAGAAACTTACTAGGCAACCTCTACCTGTGCTTGGTCATCCTCACAGTAAATAGTGTTCCCTGATGTTCAGACAGAACTTCCTATGCACATGGTTGTGCCCACTGCCTCTTGTCCTGACACTGGGCACAACTGACTAGAGCCTGACTCATTCTTCTTTGCACCCTCCCTTCTGGTATTTATTGACATTGATGAGATCCTCCCTCCAAGCTTCCTCTTCTCCACATTAAACAGTCCCAGCTCTCTCAGCCTGTCTTCAAATGAAAGATGCTCCAGTCCTTTAATCAACTTTGTAATCCTTCATTGTGCTTTCTCCAGTAGCTCCATTCTCTAGGAGAGAGAGTCCAAAACTGGGCACAGCACTCTAGGTGTGACCTCACCAGTGCTGAACAGAGGGGAAGGATCACCTGCCTTGACTTGCTGGGAACATTTCTCCTAATGCAGCCCAGGATAGCATTGGCCTTCTTTGTTGTGAGGGCATGTTGCTGGCTCATGCTCAACTTTTTTTCCTCCATGACCCCCAGGTTTTTTCTATATAGATGCTTTCCAGATGATTGGCCCTAACAGGCGCTGCTGCATGAGGTTATTCCTCCTTAGCTGCAGGACTTTACACCCACCTCTGCTGAAAAAAGGGAGCAGGCCAGAGTCTCTTCTCCTGAAGTCCAGGCTTTTTGACCTGCTCTGAACTCTACCAATCCATGGTTACTGCAGGCCAAGGCTGCCTCCGACTTCACATCCCTGGCCAGTTCTTCCTTGTTTCTAAGTGTTAGGTCCAGCAAAGTACCTCTCCTTGTTGACTCCTGGATGACCTGTGTTAGGAAGCAGTTGTTGATACACTCCAGACCTTCTAGTCTGCTTTTGCCTTGCTATGTTTTCTTTCCATCAGATGTGAAGGTGGTGAAAGTCCCCCATTAGAACTAGGATCAGGAAATGTGAGACTTTTCCCCGTTGTCTGAGGAAGGCTTCAGCTACTCCTTCCCTGTTAGGAATGACCCATGGTGATCTGCTCACCAGTTCCTCATATATCAGCTCTCAGCTGGCTCATCATGCTCCACAAGGCAGAGCTCCTTGCATTCTGACTAGTCTCTTACACATAAGACAGTTCCCTCTTCCTGCATTCCCAACCTGTCCTTTGTAAGGGACCCGTGTTTCTCTATTGCAGCCCTCCAGTTGTCTGAGCTATCCCACCACATCTCCATTATTAAAATGAGGTCACAATCCTGTAACTGCGCACAGACTTCTAATTCCTCCTGTTTGTTTTCCAGGCTATGTGCATTAGTGTACAGGCATTTCAGAGGCACACCCAAATGTGCTGATTCCCAAAAAAGGGCATGAGAGCTTTCCTCTCAAGACTGTTGTGCAAACGTTTCTTAATTAACATGCCTATGCTTCTGATGATTCCATTTCAGCTTTAATTTGTTGATTTCTATGTCTTTTCTGTTTGTACCACCTCCAATCCTTTGCCTGCCTGTGGATATTGACAATATCTACTGGAAAATACTAAATTGCTGCAAACCAGGTCGTCCAAACGGTCAACAAGTCAGCTGGTTTCAGGAAATAATCAGGTTCCATCTGTTTAAATTCTTGGTCTTTTTCACTTTTGTTTGTATTATTTATCTTTTGCTTATTATAAGAAAGCATATTACAGTTTAATGACAGCAATAAATTATATTTCCAGTAAAACTGGACATCATATGGAGGATTAAAACCATAGAAAATGTTGAAACCTTTTCATCTGGAAAAGCAATCTGAAAGGCAGAAGGACCTGCACACTTGTTGCTTGAAGAAACTCCATTTTACATTATTTTGTATGACAACTGTTGATAGTTTAGTCCCTATCTTCATGACTACTGGTGTTCTCTTTTAAAGATACAGCTGACTGCTTGGCTACTGTCCAAACAAGCAGCACAGTTTAAAATAATTGGCTTTAGAATACTCTAATTTGTGGACTGATTTTGTCTCCTTCTAACATTTATTTCTTAAGTTAACTGATGTGTACGTGTGATTAAAAATTTCTTGTAAGTCATTTTTTTTTTCTCCTCTTTTTTAAACTGCACATTTTATATGGATTAACCCCTTTAAAATTTCCCCATTTTGAAAAGGCTATAGCCCCTTCCAGTCTTGTCTACCTATAATTCTTTGAAAATAGCTTTTAATGGTTCGAGCTGAAATCCGTTCTCATGCAGCTCTCAGTACCGGCCAGTATCACTTCTCTAAGACAGGAAGAGGGTAAAATGCCATTATACAAAACATGAACGACAGGCACATATTGCTGTTTGATTCCAACCTTATTAGAAACTGAATTTTCTGCTGATTTTCCTGTTTTCAAAGAAAGTGTTTTACTTCATTGCTTTTCATTGGCAGAAAGATTCAGGATCTTGAACTGTTAATTATTGCTGAGGTTTATTAGTCTTTGATTGTTCTCAAATAATCCTTTTAGGAAAACATGGCTTCACTCTGATCAGGCTTTGTACTGTATGCCTGAAGGGGCATTTTTATTCAAAATATAATGCATTATTCGATTCATCTATACATTTTGAGCCTTACACTTGATTCTGACACATTTATTGGGCAAACCTGGTTGATATAGTTTCCAATTAATGAAATATGAGCTTTCATTCTCCTTTATTTATTGCTTTAGTTAAACCCCTGCCAAATGCTGCTGTAGCCTTTTCTTCAGTAATATGCTGTGATAAAAGATTTTGTGATGCAGTTTTCCTCCCAAGGGATGATTTCTCCTCTTAGTATTGTAGTTCATTATGTCTGCAGTTATATTGTCTTTTTTTGGTATACCTTTTGCAATATCCAAATTTGATAGACTGTGGGCATTTAATTATAAACATTTTTACTAAGACTAAATTTGAACTGCAAAGGCAACAAGAATCAATTCTAAATAACATAAAATGTTTAATATCAGACTTGTTTTATATTGTGTGATAAGCAAAATTTTAAAAGGTTGACTTTGACAATGTGTGACAGAAGCTCAGATTTATAAGTAAATTAAAATATCTTTGAAAAGAAATTGCAGTAATAATAAGTTTGTATCTTCTATAGATTAGATGTTCTTTATCTTAGTAATAATCACTATTAGGTGTTCAGCAGTTATGCATAGAGCCCAGAAAGGAAATGTATATCCTAGTTCATGTTGGACTTTGTAGTTGTATAATACTAAAATATTACCTGAATATTTTGTAGGGTTTTGGTGGTATTGTTTTGTTTTGTTTTCCTTTGTAAAGGAAACACAAGATTCATTTAATCATGACAATTTTTAAAGTCATCATTCCAGTAGACAAGTGGCCAGCATTTTCTGGAGAATGGGGCAGAAAGAAGAAAAACTGACCAAATGCAGCTCAAATGTATTTATAAGCTCACATTACTGTATGTTTCTTTGAAGATCTTTGACTTTGTGCTATACAAGTTACCAGCACAATTCAAGTCACTTCCTGATACAAAGGAAGAAGCAATCCTCTGATACTTTAGTTGTCATCTACTGCGCAATATAGCTGTTTTGTCAGCCCTGGTAGCCTTAAGTTAAGTGTCTAGTTTCTATTTACAGTAAAAATGTAGCTGTTTCATAAAAATAATCTGCAGAAGGCAACATGTATATCAGGAGCATGTTTAGGCTAGCCAGAAAGAAAGCCTGAAAGGAACAGCGTATTTTCAGTCTCACAGTGTTCTATTGCCTGAATATAGGCCCTGATTGGGCATGTACCACAATTTCAACTACTTCTAGAAGCTGTTAACATGTCATGATCTTGTCCCAGAGAGCTTTCAAGAAGTATACCACCTGCTGTCTTATACTCCTACTTTCTTATGCAGTAACATAGGGAATAAAATAGTTCTTTCAGTGCCTGCTGGGATCTGAAACTTCTTTCACTTTCTGAGCAAATGTTACTAAATACCGTAGTGAGTATTCTAGGATAGGAACTTCCCTGCTGTATTTGGTGTTTAAAGTTATTACATAAGGTGTGCAATGACACCAAAATGCAGTTCCTACTTCTCTCCCTAGTGGTTGCTTTACTTACTTTTTTTTTTTTTTTTTACCCAGTAAGCATTTAATTAGACTGTTCAAAGTAGAGCACCTTCAAAAGAAATTTAGAATACCTTTCACTAGTAGCTTTTGGTATAGCTTAATGACTAGGACAGTCACTTAAAAAAATGCAGAGAACTACAACAGAGGAGGCAGAGTATAAAACAGAGCCTAGAACTTCAACAGCTTGGCTGAGTCCATTAACTGTTGAGCTTGATTGATAAAAGAAGGAATAAATTTAGTCTTACTTAATTCTCTCTTTTTGGGCAGAAACAGTTGTGTCTTCACAGTGCAATTTTCAGATGAGTTCTGCACGTAAGATATGGGATGATAGAACTCAGCTGATACGAGCTACATATTAGAGAGAGAGCAGGCTTCTGGGGTGTACAACTAGGTACAAAAATATGGGCACCTGAGCAAATATTGGCCAAAATAAAAAATCTAGATATCTGCAGAACCTGAAAATTAAAATAAACAAATTACAGGTATCTCCAGAAATTACCAAAATTTTAGTCTCATGAGGCATGAAAATACTGTGTTGGAAATTTAAACTTCAGTACTAAATGCCTGTAAAGTGTATATTTAAGTGGTTAAATATGTGTACAGACTTGAGCTAATTACTGAATGACAGAGTGTATGTAGAGTTGTGTTTACTTCAGAGACATGCAAAATATTAGACCACATGTATTAACATTGACTTTTCTGTAAGCAATAGTCCTAATTCTGATCTACAGCTGAACAGTAGTGTGATTTAATTTATCATTGCTTGTAAAATGATGCTCCACACTCCACTGGATATCTTTCCAATCATTGGTACAAATGTATTAAGGCTGAATTGCCACAGTGAAAACTGTATAGCTACAGTAGATGAGAAAAAAAAAAATGTCAGGAGGAATCTTTGGAGCTGAGTAACTCAGGGCAGCACAAAAAGAGAGTTGCTATGACGATGCATTATCTGTGGCTATAAAAGATATGACTACATAGACAATAGAATGAAAACAACTCCTTTGGAAAAAAATATCAGGTTTGGGTGTTTATGTTTCAGAGAATTGTTTGTTCCAGTGAACTAATAATTTCTTCAGACTTTATTTTTCTAAAATAAAATTTTAAGAGTTACATAATTTATAGGTGAAAACACAGATGTTTGGATTATCCTTCTGTTCCAAGTGTAAGCTAAAATGACAAACTAAACATGGAAAATATTGAAATGGTGCACTTAGACACAATGTTTATTTAACATTATTAACTGCACTTAATATTTTGTTCCAAATTACCTCAAACCTTTAGTATTCAAACCTTATAAATAAAGCCTAAGCTCAATGGGATGAGGTTTTAAGACCTGATTTTGGGAGCAGTTCACTTTTGGTTTTGATTACTCTTTCACCGCAAATGTGATGACTAGAGGCGAAAGTCTAGCTTTTCAGCAATAATGTGATTCTGGAAAGTACGAACTTCAAAGAATAGACAGTAAACTGAGCACACCTTCACAAACTAAATTAATAACTAGATTAAGCAGCAAAGATATTTTTGCATGCACTTTTGTCAGTAGCATGTAAGATACAGACTTCTGAAAAACAGCTAGTGTGAGAATACTAGTTTTCTTAAAACCTAGAAGTGTCTGAGGTCAACTCCACAAACCAGACCCCCAAAATCAACATCTGCTTTAGAAAGCATGTCTTCATACATTAATATGCAGCGTTTTCATGGGTATATGGTAAGAAGCAGGAGAGAAGTAGCTGTGAGAGAAACTGGTCTCTTGAGCAAATGAAACACTGAACGTTTTACCCAGACTTATGAAGGCAACAAAAAGAGTGATAACTTTCAAACCAAGTCATCCATGCTTTATTTTTTTTTTTTCTCTGAGATGAAGGAAAAATTATAGATGACACTAATATTTTAGTCTAATGGTCATTTGTTTGAGACTAATAAGACTCAGTTTGCAAGGGTTTGATATTTGTCTCAGGAATGACATCTTAAAAAGCTCTCAGATATATTTTCATCATTTAAAATGCATTAGAATCTGACTTTGGAATCTATATGCCAATGCTGTCCTGTAAAAAGAAGCTTTCAAAGAGGAACAAGTATTTTTCAGTATAGTGATGCAAAAATCCATACTCACAGAGAGGCTATCTAAATCACCACCATTCTTAACAGGCTTAAAGGTACACAAAAAGCTGAAATATTTTCCTCATCATAGAGAGAAATTCAAAGCTGAGATCAGCCACCACTCCACTAAAGCCACTTTTCCTTAATATTATAATGATAGGCAGTGAGCATTAAAATATCCAGCATCTGCCAAGATGTCTTCTTGGTGTGCTGAATCAATTCATGTAAATATGTTTATTTACATCAAGACAAGTGTACTGTTTAGGCTTAATACCCTGTTATGATGAAGGGGTTTTTTTGCATGTATGTGCACCATATTTTTGTAATTATTTCTGTTGTTAAGTATACTCTTATCATAAGCAGAATTCTGCTGTGCACAGTACTGTACAAACATCAGGCTGAAATTTCATCCAAACAGTTCTAGTCTCCAAATGTAAAATTTATCTAGTAATAAAACTCTTGGTTTATGCTAAAGAAACTAAATTTAAAAAAAAAAAAAGGTAAGAAAAAGAATAAGAAGATTATCAAGTGGCAGGCCCTTGGGAACACTATATAAGAGAGATGCTAAAGACATGGTTTTCATTGAGATAAATCTGATGCAGGTCTAGAAGCAAACAAAAGTCATCAGAATTGCAGAAGAGACTCATTAACCCTTTTCTTAACCTGCTTTCTGAAAACCTGCAAGAAGTGAGTGACTATGAGGAGCAGAGTAATGGAAATAGGAGTCAGTGTAGCAGTACAGTATTCAAAATGGTGTACAGTAAGAGTTACATCAATAATTTGTCATAAACCGGAAGATCATCTGCTGGAAGTGAACTAAGAAAGTGACCTTATTAATGGATCAGAAGAAGACACTAAATTATCAGTAGAAAGCAGCTGAGAGAAAGGTAAGTGTGATTTTAGAATACACAGGGTGATATGCTTCTAGTAAGAAATCTGAAATACTGGTTTCACTCTGCACAACACTTCTCTGGAACATGGAATACTACTCCAATCACCCATATTAAAAGGAAAAATGAAGATTATTCAGTCTGTGTGGGTAAAGGTAAGTTCTACTGGGATTGCCAAAAGAGTAGAAAGTCTTAAGAGAAGACTTGTATTTACAAGTAACAAAGTGAGTTAAACTGAAGGGGGAAAGAGTAATTTAAGCTAAAGAATAAATGATTACGTAATACTCATTAATGCATCAAGTCTCAATAGTGAAATTTTTTCACCTGTCAAAGTGGTACTAGAACAGTCTTTCGTTACAAATGGCAGGGACAAAACCCAGCTGTAAGATTGTTGCTATTTCAATCAAGACCATTGAAAGTGGCGTTCAGTTGTTTCCAAGCAAGGAAATAAATTCAGTGGTTGGCGAGATTCACACCTACCCAAATTTGTTGTCCATTTCTTGAGCCTTCGGATACAATATTGATCTAAGCCAGTCTTGAATATATTTCCATCTCATGCCTCCTGGCACAGGCAAAGTAGCTTTCCTGATCACTGCACATCCTTTATTGCTTTGAACACCTTTGTTCAGAGGCCCTTTTATTTTTACAGACCAATATATTTATAAACTCCTTGTTAAGATTCTCTTGGTGTACTTTACACCATCTTACTTCAGAAGTTCAATATGTTGAGATAATAGACTTAAGTAAGCAGGGTTCTCTGAAATATCTACCTGATGCTAATACATTTATGATGCTGTGAACAGGTATAGACCAAGTGATGTAAATGAGAAGACATGATAGCACAGTGGAAAGTTTGCGGGTTCTTATGAAACTAAGACACCTAGGTATTTAACTAGCAAAACAAACATCCAAATTTAGACTACAGTCATTATAACTGGCTCACAGAAATGCAGGATTTATAGCAAGCCCATTGTTATAGAAGGCGACTGGAAGGAGGGCAACATTGTGCCCATTTTTAGAAAGAGTAGAAAGGATGATGCTGGGAACTACCAACCTCTCAGCCTCAGGAAAATCGTGGAACAGATCCTTCTAGAAGCTATGCAAAAGCACATGGAGAATGGAGATGATTTGAGACAGCCAGCATGGCTTCACTAAGGGCAAGTCCTGCCTGACCAGCCTAGTGGCTTTCTAGGATGAAATGACCACATCAGTGGACACAGGAAAACCAATGGATATAATCTATTTGGACTTCTGTAAAGCCTTTGACAGGTTCCCCACGAACATCCTTCTCTCTGAATTGGAGAGTTATGGATTTGATGGGTGGAATGTTCAGTGGATAAGGAATTGGTTGAATGGTTGCATTCAGAAAGTAGTGGTCATCGGCTCAGTGTCCAGATGGAGATCCATGACAAATGGTGTCCCTCAGAGTTCTGTACTCACACCAGTGCTCTTTAATATTTTCATTGATTATATAGACAGAGAGACTGAGTGCACCCTCAACAAGTTTGCAGATGACACCAAGCTGAGCGGTGCGCTTGCCACACCAGATGGATGGGATATTATTCAGATGGACCTGGACAGGCTGGAGAAGTGGGCCTGTGAGAACCTCATGAGGTTCAACAAGGCCAAGTGCAAAGTCCTACACACCTGGGTCAGAGCAATCCGTGGTTTCAACACAGGCTGGGGGATGATGTGATTGAGAGCTGCCCTGCAGAGAAGGGCTTGGGGGTGCTGGTTGATGAGAAGATTGACATGGGCTGACAATGTGCACTTGCAGCCCAGAAGGCCAACTACATCCTGGGTTGCATCAAAAGAAGCTTGGCCAGCAGGTCAAGGTAGGTGACTCTTCTCTTGTGAGACACTACCTGGAGAATTGTGTCCAGTTCTGGAATCCTTAACATAAAAAGGATATAGAACTATTGGAAGAGATCCAGAATAGGGCTATAAAGATGATCAGAGGACTGGAGCACTTTCCATATGAGGACAGGCTGAGAGAGTTGGGGTTGTTCAGGCTGGAGAAGAGAAGGCTCTGTGGAGATCTTATAGCAGCCTTTCAGTATGTGAAGTGGGCCTGCAAGAAAGCTGGGAAGGGACTTTTTACAAGAGCATGCAGTGATAGGATGGGGGCTTTTAAATTGGAAGGGGGAAGATTTAGATTAGACTATTCATAAAGGCTGGTGGTGATACAACGAGAGGGAATGGGTATAAACTGGAGAAGGGCAGATTTAGACATTAGAAAGAAATTCTTCACCATGAGAGTGATTAGGCACTGGCACAGGTTTCCCAGGGAAGTTGTGGATGCCTAATCCCTGGAAGTGTTCAAGGCCAGGTTGGATGGGGCCTTGAGCAGCCTGGTCTAGTGGGATGTGTCCCTGCTGATGACAGTGGGGTTGGAACTGGATGATGTCTAAGGTCCCTTCCAACCCAAACCATTCTGTAATTTTATATTCTATTACTAAAACCATCCCAGCTAAAAAAAGGTCTACAAATATACAAGATCATCTGTGTTGTGAAAAGAGCAGGGAGTAAAAAGCCAAACAAAGAATAATGTATTTATATTAATTTCACCTTTAAATTATGCATTTCTTACTTTTTTTTAGCATCTCATTTAGAAACACTTTTATAATTGATAGGAAAAGTTTGATTATTTTCCTGTGCTGTGATATACTTCAAAATAATTGAGCTTAGAGGTGCAGAAGGAAGTTGCATTCTTCCTAATTGGGTTCATCTGAACTTTTTACAATTACTCTGAGAAAATTCAATTGATAATTAACAGCACTTTACATCATCGACTCATGAGATTTTAAAAATGCATGAAAAACTGACAACTCATTGAATGAAAAATAGTGTACACAATTAAATATTTAAATATAAAGAAAATCTTGATTGCCTAAATCAAAGCTTACTGTGTTGCACAGATGAATGAAATCTGCTACATAAGGACTCTTTTTAATGTCCAAATTCAGTTTCAAATAGCAAATATGTTAGCCCTCAAACTCTCCAGTGCTACACTATATGTTTCCCTTTCAGAGACTGAAAGGGGGCAGACAGTCCATAACAGCAGGTCAGAGTCATTTTCTTCTGTGAATCACAGCTTTCAGCTGCTAATTTCTGGCACTAGGAAATAATAGATGTCGCAACACTTAACTGCACATTTTCCTGACAAAGTCCAGACAGAGATTCTTCAAGGAATGTGTTCCTTGTTCACCAAAGTCACTGAATTAGAGACTTCCCAATATACTTTTCATCTAAGTAGCTAGTGGATATCTTCAAGTATTGATAATAATGCATGTATCTTTTACCTATATGTAGAAGATAAAAGGTCTCTTCACACCCTCAACTGCTTAGTTTAACAACTTTTCTTCTCCATTTCCTACCTAGATAATCTGAAGTACAGGAAAACTGCAACACTTTTATTGTGACCAGTATCTCAGCTGAAACCAACAATAAATTTATGTTGATTAAATTGCAGCCTAGAGACCATGCGTTTTCTTTAAGCATCAAAAGAAAATAAGTACACAATATTAAATACATACAGGAAACACAACATGTGTAGATATATATGTGTGTGTGTGTGTGTGTATGTGTACACATACATATAAAAAGAGTGGGAATTCAACTAAATATATGCACTGCACTGGTTTATCTAAAGGGAAAATGAGGATAATTTTAAATACCATGTACCATTCTTAGGAGGCTTTTTCAAAACCATTATATTTCTCTCACTATAATAAATAAACTCCAAAGGGAGAAGGATATTGGTAAGAGACAATAGCTGATGGGCAAATTCCAAACAAACACAGATAGGATAAAACAATAAAGCCCCATGCTTGAGAGATGTTGAATTTTTACTTCAGCAGGAAGAGGTTCAACACAAGAGAGACCTTAAAATAGCTAACACTTTTGAATACCATTAGGCAAACACACAGGCTAGCATGCCATAAATCCTGTGGGGAAAAGATAGGAGGTTTCCATGTTTTATTAAAAGAGAGCAAATATTAAACTGTGAACAACAAAATGTATTTCTTCATTCCATCTATGTCTCTTTTTGTATGACTAACTTTTTAGAAATACTGGTGGCTCCTTTGAGAAAGCTGCAAGTTTGACAGGAGTATCAGCCTCCCAGTAAATACACTTTTGTGTGGGTGATTCTTGTGTGCCAATTCTCCAGAACAAGTTAAATTACATGAAGGAGTGATATCATTGTCATGAACATCACGGTAAAGTAACCATTGAATTTATTCTACTTTCTTCTCCTTTCTTCCTCCTTTAGCATAAGTTCACTGCATGTCTTTTTCTAACTTGGAAAAAT
Organism: Phaenicophaeus curvirostris; assembly: GCF_032191515.1. NCBI lineage: Eukaryota > Metazoa > Chordata > Aves > Cuculiformes > Cuculidae > Phaenicophaeus > Phaenicophaeus curvirostris. Next base: position 38,268,244 of record NC_091396.1, on the reverse strand, counting down.
GCAAATCAGTTATAGAAAGACCATGGAACAATTAATTACACAGGCAAAAGAATACATATATATAATACTTTGAAAGTGTAATTCTCCTCTGCTTCCTGGAAGTCAGTTACAGTAAAACATTTGCTAATGGAGTAAAAAGCAATAAAACTTCACCTGAATTATACAAAGGCTTTGAGGCTATTCCTAGATCTGCATCTCATTTTGACTTCTACTGATTCAGCAGGACAAATTCATTAGTGTCAGACCCTGGTCCCAAGTCTTAAGTTAATGTAGAAATGTTTATCTTGAATAATTAGAGTTTGTGGCTGCAACTGCATTCCATGTTCCCAAAGAATAAGGCTTAGTGCTGAGGATGATAAAAAGAGTTGAGAGACTTAGAGCAGACTCCAAATTCCTTCTCTATTTTCACCAGTGCTAGTGAGCTGTGGATCAGATGTTTACTGAGTGAGGAGCATGTATGCAACTATAAATGAAGGCTTAGGAATGCTGACAGTCCTGAAATAAATAGTGGACTATTCAAAAATGATGACTTGAGGTATAGGTCTTCTTATAAATAATTTTCATGGAGTAATATCAGAATCTGGTTAGTACTAGCCATTATTTCTACTAGGATTGGCAAAAAATATATTTAAAAAAGAGATTAAGTATATGAAGATTGTTTCAATAATGCCTTTGTTTCTTATTTTCACATTCCATGTTCCTGTCAGTATGGCAACAAGGAAACTACGCTTTTAATAGTACTCATTCAAATTCCCTTAAGAACATGAACAGTTGTTTTTGTTTGTAGAGTTCTTTTCTCTTACTTCAGAGACATGATTGAGGTGAGAAGAGGATGAATTAGATTCCTTTTGCTGCTTATTTAATTTACTGATATTTCCAGCCAGAAAAAACAAAACTGCTTCAGATACCTAGAGGAAAATCAGAGGTCTTTAAAAGACTCAAGGCAAATTCATTATCCATCTCATACTGAATTTCAGTGGTATGTTCATAGTAAAGGGACTTTTCCATCTTTAAATCTCTTACAGAAGAAGTGTGTGCGTAAGCATGTGGCTCTCTGTTATGCATACATATGAGGAAAAAATTATAACAGCTTAAAATCAGGATTAAGAACAAAAGCGGTTTCTAATCACTTTGTTGAGAGATGCAGACAATAAATAGCAGAATAACACAGTGTTTGAAATGAATAGTTCTTTCTAAAGAAGTGCAAATAATATTCTGATTATAGACATTGGAGCTGAGCAGAGGTATGAGATGCTGTAAATCCATTAGAGAAGTGCTGCTTACCTTCATTTCTGTTTAATATTTCTTGAAGCTATGAAATTGTATTATGTCAATGTAATGTACAGTCCAAGTAATAAAGGCAGCTAATGTGATTACCACTCACTGTGCTATAAACCTTTCAGAAAACTGCAGACAAATCGCTGTTTAACTGTTTCGCATGATGATGGTGTTACGCAGAGCAGATCACATGTTGAAGGCATCAAGTGGGCCATTCTTATATACCAAAATGTTTAAATAGATACTGTAACTAAATTTCAAAGCAGTACTCTCACTTCTTATTTTGTGGTGATTAGGCAAGGCCTAGCACACCCGAGATCCTTATTTAAATGTGATCAAACCACAAACCTAGCATGACTTCACTTCTGTGACTATTTGTGGAACCACAGAATCAGAGAATGATTTGGGCTGGAAGGGACTTTAAGATCATCTAGTTTCACATACCACACTCCCACACCTCCCAACCCCTCCCCAACATGGGCAGGGATACCTTCCAGTAGACCAGGTTGCTCAAAGCCTCATCCAACCTGGTCTTGAACACTTCTGGGGATGGGGCATCCCCAGAGGCATCCTTCACTTGGCAACCTGTGCCAGTGCCTCACACACAGAGGAAAATATATTTTCTTAATATCTAATCTAAGTCTCCCCTCTTTCAGATTAAAACTGTTACCCCTCCTCCTATTACTGCATTCCCTGATGAAGAGCCTTTCCCCATCTTGCCGGTAGGCCCCCTTTAATATTGGAAGGCTTCCATGATGTGTCCACAGACCCTTCTCTTCTCTAGGCTAAACAAGCCCACTCTCTCAGCCTGTCCTCACAACAAAGGTGCTCCAGCCCTCTGATCATCTTTGTGGCCCTACTCTGGACTCACTCTAAGAGTTCCATATCCTTCCTTTGCTGAAGACTCCAGAACAGAATACAGTACTCCATGGAGGTCTCATGAGAGCAGAGTAGAGGGGCAGAATCTCCTCCTGCAGCCTGCAAGTCACACTTCTTTTGATGCAGTGGAAGATACAGTTGGCTTTCTGGGCTGCAAGCACGCATTACTGGCTCATGTTGAGCTTTGCATCCACTAGCATCTCCAAGTCCCTTCTCTTCAGGGCCCTCAATCCATTCTCTGCACAGCCTGTAATTATGCTTGGGTTTGCCCCGACCCAGGTGCAGGATCTTGCATTTGGCCTTGTTGAACTTCACAAGGTTTGCATAGGTCCAGTTCTGAAGCCTGTCCAGGTTTTTCTGGATGGCATCTCTTCCTTCCAGCATGCTGGACTGGGTAACACACCTTGGTGTTGTCAGCAAACTTGCTGAGGGTACAATCAATCCCGCTGTCACGTGCAGAACAATTATCACAGATCAGATAATAGAAATTCCAGTTTCACTAATATTACTGAGAGAGTTGGGGTTGTTCAGCCTGGAGAAGAGAAGGCTCTGAGGAGATCTTATAGCAACCTTCCAGTACCTGAAAGGGCCCTACAAGAAATCTGGAGAGGGACTATTCATAAAAGCTTGTAATGATAGGAGAGGGGGAATAGGTATAAACTGGATAAGGGCAGATTTAGACTAGACATTAGGAAGAATTTCTTCACCGTGAGAGTGGTGAGACACTGGAACAGGTTGCCCAGGGACATTGTGGCTGCCCCATCCCCGGAGGTGTTCAAGGCCAGGTTGTATGGGCCTTGGGTAACCTGATCTAGTGGGATGTCCCTGCCCACAGCAGAAGGGTTGTAACTAGATGCTCTTTAAGGTCCCTTCCAACCCTAACTATTCTAAAATTCTATGATCATAAGAAAATTGAGGAAGATTCTCCAGCATTTTCAGTAAACAGTTGCTTATTTTGGAAGCAAGAGGAAGAGGACTGTAGAATCATAGAGTCATGGAATCACAGAATCATAGAATAGTTTGGGTTGGAAGGGATCTTAAAGAAGATCTAGTTACAACCCCTCTGCTATGGGCAGGGACATCCCGATAGATCAGGCTGCCCAAGGCCCAATCCAACCTGGGCTTGAATACTTCCAGGGATGGGGCAGCCACAACTTCCCTGGGCAACCTGTTCCAGTGTCTCACCACTCTCATGGTGAAGAAATTCTTCCTAATGTCTAGTCTAATCTGCCCTTCTCCAGTTCATACCCATTCCCCCTCTCCTATCATTACAAGCCTTTATGAATAGTCACTCTCCAGCTTTCTTGTACAACCCCTTCAGGTAGTAGAAGATCACTATATGGTCTCCCTGGAGCCTTCTCTTCTCCAGGCTGAACAACCCGAACTCTCTCAGCCTGTCCTCATATGGGAGGTGCTCCAGCCCTTTGATCATCTTTGTAGCCCTCCTCTGGACTTGTTCCAGCAGCTCCACATCCTTCTTACGTTGAGGATTCCAGAACTGGACACAGTACTCCAGATGAGGTGTCACAAGAGAGGAATAGAGGGGCAGAATCACTTCCCTCGATCTGCTAGCCAAGTTTCTTTTGATGCATCCCAGAGTAAGGTTTGCCTTCTGGGCTGTGAGCACACGCTGCCGGCTCGTGTTGAGCTTCTCATCAACCAGCACCTCCAAGTCTTTCTCTCCAGGGCAGCTCTCAATCACATCATCCCCCATAGCATACTGAAAATAAGGATTGCCCCAATCCAGATGCAGGGCCTCGCACTTGGCCCTGTTGAACCTCATAAGATTCTCAAAGGCCCACTTTTCTAGCCTGTCCAGATCCCTCTGGATTACATCCCATCCTTCCAGTGCGGCAACTACACCACTCATCTTGGTGTCATATGTAAACTTGCTGAGGGTGCACTCAATCTCACTGCCAATATCATTGAGGAAGATATTAAACAGCACTGGTCCCAGTACAGAACCCTGAGGCACCTCTTGTCACAAATCTCCATCTGGACTTTGAGCTATTGGCCACTAACTACTCTCTGAATACGACCATCCTGACAGCTTCATATCCACTGTACCATCCACTCATCAAATCTATCTCTCTCCAATTTAGAGAGGAGGATGTTGTGGGGGACCATGTCAAAGGCTTTACAGAAGCCTAGACAGATCACATCCATTGGTTTACCTGTGTCCATTGCTGTGGTTACCCCATCATAGAAAGCCACTAAGTTGGTCATAAAGGATTTGCCCCTACTGAAGCTGTGCTGGCTACCATTAATCACCTCCGTGTCCTCCATGTGCTTTAGCATAGTTTCTAGGAGGATCTGTTACATGATTTCCCAGGCAAGATAGTCATTCCCAGGAATGATACAATAGTCACTTGGTGATCAGGCCCAGTCAACACGGGTTCACGAAAGGCAGGTCTTGCCAAACTAACCTGATCGCCTTCTTTGACCAAGTGACTAGACTCTTGGATGAGGGAAAGGCTGTGGATGTAGTCTTCTTGGACTTTAGTAAAGAAGTAGCATTCTGCTTGAGAAACTGTCAGCCTCTGGCCTGGACAGGCGCACACTCTCCTGGGTGGAAAACTGGTTGAATGACCGGGTCCAGAGAGTGGTGGGAAATGGAGTTTACTCCAGCTGGAGGCCAGTGACAAGTGGGGTTCCCCAGGTCTTAATGCTGGGTCCAGCCCTGTTCGATGTCTTTATCAATGACCTGGATGAAGGCATTGAGTGCACCCTTAGCAAGTTTGCAGATGACACTAAAATGGGTGGAAGTGTTGATCTGCTGGAGGGTAGGGAGGCTCTGCAAAGGGATCTGAACAGGCTGGACTGCTGGGCAGAGTCCAATGGCATGAGGTTTAACAAGGCCAAATGCCGGATCCTGCACTTGGGGCACAACAACCCTATGCAGTGCTACAGACTAGGAGAAGCCTGGCTGGAAAGCTGCCTGGAGGAGAGGGACCTGGGGGTGATGGTTGAAAGCCGACTGGACATGAGCCAGCAGTGTGCCCAGGTGGCCAAGAAGGCCAATGGCATCTTGTCTTGGATCAGAAACAGTGTGACCAGCAGGTCCAGGGAGGTTATTCTCCCTCTGTACTCGGCACTGGTGAGACCGCTCCTCAAATACTGTGTTCAGTTCTGGGCCCCTCACCCCAAGAAGGATGTTGAGGCTCTGGAACGTGTCCAGAGAAAAGCGACAAAGCTGGTGAAGGGGCTGGAGAACAAGTCTTACGAGGAGCAACTGAGAGAGCTGGAGTAGTTTAGTCTAGAGAAGAGGAGGCTGAGGGGAGACCTTATTGCTCTCTACAACTACCTGAAGGGAGGTTGTGGAAAGGAAGGAGCTGGCCTCTTCTCCCAAGTGACATCGGACAGGACAAGAGGGAATGGCCTCAAGCTCCGCCAGGGGAGGTTCAGGCTTGACATAAGGAAAAAATTCTTCACTGAAAGGGTCATTAGGCAATGGAAAGGTCTGCCCAGGGAGGTAGTTGACTTGCCTTCCCTGGAGGTGTTTAAGGTGTGGGTGGATGAGGTACTGAGGAGCATGATTTAGGGATTGGTGGGAATGGTTGGACTCGATGATCCGGTGGGTCTCTTCCAACCTGGTGATTCTATGACTCTTTGATAAGACGTTCATCCAATTTTCCCAAATCAAGAAAGTTTAATGGCCAACAACAGTACCTAAGGAAGGGCAAATTGGTAAAAACATGATAATAAAGAAACAGTAGTGGAAGAGGAATTATTTTTATACCACCTGGAGAAGGGAAGATGTCAGGTAGCACCTGACAGCAGCTTGACAGTAACTATGAGCAGGTTGTCAAGAAGTCTGAGTCAGTGGTTTATGGTGGCAGGATAAGTGGATATAAGAAAAACATTTCTCTTCATTAAGACAATTGAGAAATATAGCAGGTTGCCCATAGAAGTTGTGAAATGTCCAGTCTTGAAGGTTTTCAAGATATGACTGGATAAAGTACTGCACAACTTGGTCTGACTTCCTGGCTTGCCTGGCTTTGGAAGGACCTACTGAGATCCATCTCATTCCATCTTATTCTGTGCTGCTGGCATTCTGTGATTTCAGCACACCTCAGCATTATCTAGTAGTGAGATGTCAGAGAATAGCAGAGGGATAGCAGTGATAAAAAAATGGGAAATGAATGCAGAGCTATGTGCAATTTATCATGTAACCAATTCTTTAGGCATTTAAATTATTAGAAACTTATCTTTGAGTAACCTATGATCAGCAAAGATTCCTCACCTAAGAATTTAGGAAATAACTTTACCTTGCTTTTGTCACAGGAAAGAAAACCCATTGGAGATGCGTTAATAAATATTACTGATCAGTTTCTGTATTTTACTTATAGAAGGAAGAATAAGTCACAGCAGTGCACATATATCCTCTAACCATTCTCTTGTCTTCCCCACTGTGTAACCTCTAAATTTTAGTACTTTATTCATACCAGCATGTACATATCCAAATAAATTCATGCAGATATATAGCTCCTTTCTGCTTTCTGACTCAAGGGAGTGGCTAAAAGCTACTAGAAAACATAAACCAATTAAAAACAAATTAAGAACTCAAAAGAGCATGAATAATAAGTATCACTTTCAAAGAGACATGGGAACAAAATTCCCAGTCTAGTTTCAGATGTAGACTCCTCCCATTAGTCCCCAAATCCTTACATCTAGGGGTTTAGCTGTGGGTTCATATCTAATGTCATGCAACCTAGCTTATTAAAGCTTAAAAAGTCAGAGTAAAACATTTCAATATCTTTCTAATGATGATTAATTCCTTTTGTATTCATTTGAGTAACATTAATCAGAATGAATTCATTTAGTGTGAATGTGGATAGAACATTTAATTTCTTCTGCATTTCAGCAGAGCTTATTTAAATGAATAATCTTACAAAACTGAATAGAATAGCAGAAAGAAAGGAACTGAATGTTTTCACACCAGCTATAAATTCTACAATAAAATAACATAACCCACGAGTATTTTATTTGTTGAACTTTAATAAATAACACATTCACTTATTAAATATATATACGGCATCTATAGGATAGGAAATACATAGTCCTGTGCCATGGAAAACATACAAATATGAAGTTGATTTATGTCTTCACACATGCTGTTGTATTATTTTATCAGCGACAATCAATAAGAACTTCACAGAAACATCATAGAAAAACCCTAAAATATATGCCATTTTATTGGTTTGATATTGATGAGTTAACACTTTCATCTTTTCTAGAATTAAGCAGCAACTGTTATAGAAGAAAATCTTAATACTTTAGAGCTTGTCTGGACAGAGTTCTTCAGAGAATGTTGTTATAACTATCCAGTCACTTAGGAATTGCCACCTTCTTGCATTCGACTGTATTTTTTTTCCCCACTCCCTATCTTCTAGTAATCATCTTAGGCTGACCAGTATTTGAGACTCTGAAGTAGTTTCTGAAATCCTTACTTCTATGAAAAAAGTGTCTTATTTTTTAAGTAGACCCACTCAAGTAATTTCTACTGCTTGTGAAACAAACTGTTAGCCAAAATTTTGAAAGTATGAGACCCAAATCCTTGTAAACCACATACCTGTGTGGATGTTTAGTGCTGGAGCTCAATGACTGAGTTACAGAGAACTAGCTTCCTAAAGCTTCAAGCTACAACATCCAGATCACAGAATCACAGAATCACAGAATAACCAGGTTGGAAGAGACCCACCGGATCATCGAGTCCAACCTTTCCTATCAAACACTAAACCATATCCCTCAGCACCTCGTCCACCTGTGCCTTAAACACCTCCAGGGATGGGGATTCAACCACCTCCCTGGGCAGCCTGTTCCAGTGCCCAATGACCCTTTCTGTAAAGAATGTTATCAAATGCTGAGCTGTTTGGTTTTAGGTTAATCTAAGAGGTGAACTGGATTGTGTAGAGCATGTTCACACAGATAATGTAAATAACAGCAAGGAATAAAATTTATTTTGCCATGAAATTTCTTATATTGAAAAAAAGTATAAATTAGGTGAATTTGCCTTACTCAGATCTAACTGACTAACGACCAAATGTCAGATATCTCCTAGAAATGAAAAGCAACAGATAAGATGTAGAATAGGCTTTACCCTCTACTGACAAAAAGGCAAAAAGTGTTCACGTGGTTAAAGTGAGTTAACGTTTTACCTTCACCTTGAAATGCTTTTCAACAAGTGCAGCTGTGCTAGCAGTTTTCAAATTTCCAGCTTAATCACATTGTATGATTTATTTCCTTAATCCTGAAACTGTATCCAACATTTTTGGCTTCTGCTGTGGACAATCATCCATATCATCCGTATTCTGGATCATGTAAATTCATTCTTTCAATAAATTCTTTCAACAAAGAAATAAGAGAAATGCAGTCAGATTTAGGCTTATCTTTTGACATACATTATATCTGTGTTTCTGTAGTTTTTAAGATAGGGAACTCTACAGCAAAAAGACCCTCAAATATTGTGACAGCCTTCTGGATTTAGAAAGAGTTTCTGTAAATCATGACAGCTTCTAACAAGTCACTCCAGATCTCTGTGGATTTGGAAGAAGTGTAACATTTACACTGTTGAGCTATTCAGCATATTGCTTGTAGCCTACAGTGCTGGTTTTCTTAGACTTGGTTTCCAGTGTGATAGATTGCAGCCATAACAATGTCATTAGTTCAGTTTCACATGCTTTTAGAAAGAAAAATAGTGTGGATTGGTGAGCAAGCTGAATATCATTTTGAGCTTCAGGGGTCTTAAAGCTCACATATCTGTGAACAAAAAGAAAACAAAAATTTTTAATGAAACATGAACAAAGGTTTATTACCACCTTCTCAATGAAGCATACAGCTAAGGAGAGTGAAAATCTGGTTAATACTTTGCATTATAGCCACATACATTATGCATTGCTGATGATTTATTGCAGGTCAGACTTATGTATGTTTTTTATTCAGAACAGTAAATAATAAAGAAGAAAACCTAACACACTTTATTTCCTATTCTTGCTGTACATCCTTAATATACTGTGGAGAGAGAATGGAATCAGCAGCTTGCTTACCTGGGAAATAAACTTAGTGTGTAGGCAAATCCTTGATTACCCAGTTGAAGAGAAGAGATGAAGCATATGCTGCCCTCAAATGATAGCAAGAAACTAGGTAGGCTCATTACTAATACACTCAAGTCCCTATCAGCATATCTTGTGCCATACTCCTTTCATGTAGTTTACAAATTTGGAGTAATCTGACAAAGGCTGATTCCAGATGTAGTTACCAGAGACTTGCAAATAATCTTAGCGGGGTGTGAGGGGGAAGGCAAGGGAAAGTAAGGCTCTGAAGGGCAGCTTCTCAGATGGCAATTTGCAATGACAGTTTGACAGATTTTCTGCTGTTGTGGAAGAATTATATGTGATAACTATATGAATTGCTCACTTTCCTCTAAGGATTACATATTTTTTTACGGTATCATAAATACAAAGCTGTGGGAAGCATTGCTAGGTAAGAAAATATGAAATTCTATTTTATTTCCCTTGCAGCTCATTTGCATAATGTAATCTGGAGGGTTATGTTTATCAGTAGTGGGAAGACAGTTTAAACAAACGTTCAGCATATGTATATCATCATCAGCAAAAGGTCATGGTCTTAGCAGGCAGCTAAAAAAATAAACAAAGGCCAATATGTCTGCATTTTTCCTGCATCATATTGACAGCAAATAATAGGTCACTAACAGAATATCTGTCATCTTGGAAACATTTTTGTGGTTGATATAGATTGTTCAAGTGAGTCATTATACTGGGAAGCAACTACTGTAATTTCAAAAAGTATCTTGAGTCTATGGCAATTTCATATCACTGTAATTTGACAGCAACTAGCTAACCAACTAACTGACTAGTGCCACAGCATACATCCAGTATTACTGTTTCCATGGCAATCGGATACTTGGGTGTTTTATTGAAATCCACAAGATAAAAACTGTTTGCCAGACACTGTTAAGGAGTAGCAGTAATCCTCAGCCTTTTTCTTCCTACATATTGACCAGTAGGCACACTGAATAATTAAATGTCATGATTTCCAGATTCATAGGCTACAATTCTGACTATTCACTCCATAAAAGTCGGTTGATAGCTTGTTTTTCTGACTCCCTTTGTTCCTTGCACTCAAGGTCTACTGAAACACATCCTAGTTAATCCCCTTCCCTCCTTATACTAACATGCACCAGTAAAAACACTCACTCAACTCAAAACATACAGGACCTCATAAGGGGAGCCATTTCACCTCTTATACTGGCTAAGGCATCTGTGGAAGGATTTAATGAAGAATATAAAGTGTTTCCCCACAAAGAAGGCTTATTTATGTTCCATGCTATATTTTATCAGCCCACTCTGATTTCTGGGTGTAAATCAAATTTGATTAATGGGAACAATTACAAAATGAACCATAGCTATGTTGAGGATGAAACAGGGAACAGGAAAAGGGAATCAAATTAGTGAGCTATCCAATTTTTTTTGTTAAACCAAAACCAAGTGTTGTGACAATTGCTTTCCTTGCCTCTTCTTACTCAGCCTTAATTCTAAATGATCTGTTTATATGCCAGAAAGGAATGTCAGGTCCTGGTTTTAATCTCATATTCCATCTGTTTCTGGAATTAATGTTAAGGACAGGTGGCAAATGAGCTCTTCCTAGTTTTCCAAGCTTCTCCATGGGATAAATTCTGCCTCCTTGTTCAGACTGAGTAGTTCTTTACCAGCCCTTGGGACAGAGTAAGGAATAGCTCAAGCTGAGTACATGTGACAGAACCTGACTCAATACGAAATGGGGACATGCATGATTTAAAGTTACACATGTGATGCACTCGGTTTATTATAACACAATGATTTTTGTTGGAAGATTTCAGTACAATAAATTGGAACATGACTTAAAGGCATCTGCTTTATGAATAGTCTTTTTAGTGGCATGTCTACATACAGTTGTTTCTGTATCTGCTATTAAAATTGCATTTTGCTGAATATAATGCTTTGAAAGGTTGCATTTCAAGCAAGAAAGATTTTTTTTTTTCACTCTGACTCTAACCACGGAAATATCATATAAAAGAAATGACAAATCCAGACTTACATCCATCAATCTTATTTGTGAATGCAAACAGTTTTGCTGACATTTCAATGAAAATCCAAATCATGTGTGCACATGATTGATTCATGCATCTTCAGACACATATTAATACATATGCTTTGGTATATATACCCATAAATATGTATGCATTCATATAAGTATGGTATAAGTGCATACAAAGTCTAACAACGGGGGCACAAGTGACTTTCAGAAGGCTTATTTGACATAATAATAATTCATTGATCTCTCTGCCTTATTGAAGACTGATGACAGAATAGCCTGAGGAGAAGAAACCAAGCCAGGATCCTAGATCAAAGGGCTTGGCTCTTTGCTCACATAGGTGCTGAATCCATGGTGTATTTCCAAATAAAAGTGCCTGCAGCAACATTTGCTAATTACAGGTTGTGTTCTACTGTTTCCAAACAGGGTGAAAGTGACAGAAGTTTAACTGTGAATAATTACACACTTGAATAAGTATGTGATTAGCCCTATTTGTTGTGGTTGGGACTTGAGTGACAGGACAAGAATGGAGTGATTGCATTATTTACAGCTTAATTGTAGACAAGTAATTACTTATGTAAGCTGGTGCTGTGAGGTCAGCACAGAACACATGGCTAAGGATGTCTAAGATTTGAAAGGAAACTTCAGAAACTGGGTTTCCAAATGATTTAGCAGTCGTGGAAATTCTGTGCATTTATCTAATTATGGAGAGGTTTTCTTGAATTAAATGTCTTGGAATGCTTAATGTCTTGTTCTCTTGAAACCAAGGAGTAGATGAAATCTTTATAAACCATTGCTACCAGCCTAATAAATCACAAATGCCACCTAGTGGCTTTTGCTACCTAGTGAATCACTGCATACTCACAAAAAAACTCAAACCAAAACCACAACAACAACAAAAACAAACAAACAAAAAACCCACCAAACAAACAAAAAAACCCAAACCCTAAAATAATTTGGTGTTTTTCCACATGTCGTTTCCATTAATGTGCATATTGTCTGTGAATGCTTTTTTCCACTTAGTTCCCAACTACATTTCATTTGCATTGGATCACATTGTGAAAATCTTACTGATGTTGGCAAATTGTAGTGAATAATCCTACTAAAGATGTAGTTAAACTCCCTGTCTTGGAACTGTGTTTTAACTATGTGCTTTCCTTGCTAAGTAGAAGAAGGTATTGATTTGCAAAGGAAGGCTTTAAGTTGGTAATAAGGTTGGCTAAGTTAAGTTAGTTAAATAAACTTAACATGTCAGTAAATTGCCGTAATCTATTAATATTAGCCTAGGTCTGCTTATCCAAGTAAATAAAGGCTTCATTTTTTACTTGCATGCTCCATTTTCAAAATGACAAATTATTCCAAAACAAGAATCAAGGTCCAGCCAGGAAAGAAAGAAAGGGAGGAAGGAAAGGAGGAAGGGAGGAAGGAAAGGAGGAAGGGAGAGAGGAAGGAGGGAAGGGAGAGAAGAAGGAAGGAAGGAAGGGAGAAAGGAAGGAAGGGAGAGAGGAAGGAAGGAAGGAAGGAAGGAAGGAAGGAAGGAAGGAAGGAAGGAAGGAAGGAAGGAAGGAAGGAAGGAAGGAAGGAAGGAAGGAAGGAAGGAAGGAAGGAAGGAAGGAAGGAAGGAAGGAATAGACCAAGGTGATTATTTGGTGGGAAAATAACTGCAGTATGGTAGACCTGTTACTTGAGAAGTTTATGTTGTTAGATCCTTTTGAAATTTATGACAGGGAACTTACAGGCTCAGAAAATGTTTATTAGCAGCAATCATGGTACCCTGTTTGTGCTGGGTGTCTGTCTTTACATATCTTTGCGAACAATTACCTATGTCCAATTTCTGATAAAAGTCCACATGTGAAAATGCTTTTTACAAATTATAACCTTTTTTTGAGAGAGAGACCAAGGGTTTGGAAATCTCAGAAATCTCTCTATGTTTCTTTATGGCTTGATCCTATAACTGTCATATAGCTCAAACCTTCTATGCATTTACTGTATGTTTATCTCTAAGCAGGAGAATAATTTAATTAAATTCATTTCACAAGATCAAGTCCAGTTGTTGCAGAGATTTTGATGTAACTGGAATTGTTATATTTTTCAATGTGAGAGTAAGGAAGCAGAGGTTCAAGGAAGTTACATACCTTCCTCTCCAAATGTCACATAACAACTCAGCAAGAGTATATGGTACAAAATGACCCTCTGTTCTTATTTCTTTTCTTTGTGAAGGCTACAGTGTTTTTAAAAAGGAGAATGCTTTTAGTTTTTGAAAGAGATAGCTGATGCATATACCAATGTAATTGTTCACTCTCTTAAAGGCTTAAAATTAAAACTACACGCTAATGTCACAGGTCTGTTCCTACTCTTAATGAAACATGAAAAAAACCCTACAAAATGCTCCAAAGGCTTGCTTAGCTTATGAACATTTTTAAAGTTAAGAAACGTAACTTTTCAGATCTAGTTAATTCTTCGTGGGCATATTTGCTTTTATGTTCCTTTCATTTTGCTACTGTTGTGGAAACACTGCACGGTCTTGTAATACTGATCACTGAGCAGAGAGAATCCCTGAACATACATATTAGAATAAATTCTAAATAGCTACGAAGTATTCTAGCATAGCCTATCCTTTAATCATGTTCATTGAAGTTCCTTAAAATAGCACAGTATAAAGAAAAGACCATATTGTGCTTTCAAATGGAATCTGAGTTAATGCAACACAATTTTTGAAGTGTAAATTGTTTCATAGATTACATATACATCTTTGTACAAAGAAAACAATATATGACAGCTTTTGGTCATGGAATTCAAAAAACAACAAGCAGCTTTTCCAGATGGACACAGTTCCTTTTCATGGTATACTGTAAAATATTAAGATTCCATGGGTACAGTGGTTTATTAATGACACTACTAATAACAGTAATGGGAATCCTTGTAATTTTTCTTGACCTATATTTTTCCTGGCTGTCCTCCTGCTCCTGATTATTCATGCTTTTTCTTTCTTCCTCATTTCATTTCCTTCGTATATGCAAAACTGTTATGGAAAGTAAAATGAACAGACATCTGATAATAAATCTTGCATGATATTAATTTTACTTCTTACATATTTCTTCTTTACTGCTTTATCATCTGACCTTTTTTTAAAATATATATATATATACACACACCATATGATTATATTTACTTGGAAACTGTTAGTGGCAGGTACCATGTTGTATTGTGAAGTGACTGAAACCAGTATTCAGCTGGATTTTAGAAGAATATATATATACCATTCCTGTAATTATTATATAGTATTTAAAAGCCAGTCAGAGATCCCTGAGAGTAGTCAATATCTTATTTCATTATTACACAAGTTAACAGTACAATGCTGTTTGTCTATGTTAACCTTTAAGCAAAACATATTCATACCTGGCATTTCATATCAATAAACTCTGGGCTACATCCCTAGAAGATTTAATTTCATGTGTACTTATTCATGGTAATAAATAGGGGAGTAATTTTTTTCACAAGTGACTGACAAACTTCTTTACTGCAAGCCCAAGGTTTGGTGTTTGGACAGAACTAAGATGTTTAGTGTTATCTCATTTAATGTTGCATTCTCATATCGGATATTTTATGGAAGCCAATATAATTTTGATGAAAGTCAACCAAATGCATCCTGTGATCATTAACTCACAATAACCACATAGTCTAGTTTCCCAATTTGCAGCAGTCACTTAACTAGAGCATACTGTAGTTTCTATCTATCTGGTAAATTCAGATTTCTACTATATTGTGAGCAAGAAATATATGACTTCATTTCTGTTTAAAATGGCACACTGGAGCATGCAATAAGATTGTCCATCAGACATGAAAGCAGGGCATAGTCCACTAAGGCAGAGATGAGAACTAATCTTTGAGAGCCCTAAAGTCGTAAGCTACTTTGTGTTTATGTCATAACTCCTGAATCCCTATAATTTTGTTCACTTTGTGCTTCCTTAACCTTTAGTGCAACATTCAGGGAACCTTTCCTATTTCAACAACAGAAAGAAGAATTAGGCTATGAGGGTGTTGGAAATCAAAAAAGGAAGATGTGATGGAATTGGTGAACTGGAAGACTTCCAGTAATGGCAGAATGACTTCTAAAGGCACTGCAAGAAGACACAGGACAGAGCTGACCTCTAATCCAGATTTTGAGCAGAGCTTCTGTTATAGCTTTGGGCTGAATAGCTAAAAACATGAAAAGAGTTTTTATGGCAAATTGTTGGTGTGTCTGTTGTTGATAGTGATCTAAAATATAATCCTAAGTAATGGAATACATATCTAATCATACTTTTTAAGACATCTGGCTCCTAATAAAATTTACGAAGTTCTTAAAAAAACATGTTGCAAAATAAAACACTTACTAGCTGAGAAAATCTCCAATATTTCAGAATTCTTCACTCATTTATTTTTTCTGTCATTTAAATAGCTAGTGACATGAAAACACTTTGATTTCTGTGACCAGCCAAAACACAAGTAGTCTAAATAAATGTTATATGAAGGCCTTTGACCTCAAAATAATTTATTCAATCTAGTAAAGTAATACCTTAAGAAAACTTTTTTGCCACATAATTTCTTAATTTGACCAGCTCTGTATATCAATTCCTTTTCTTTACATAATTCATAGAATCATACAGTATTGTTAGTTGGAAGGGGCTCATGAGGATCATCAAGTCCAAATCCCTGCTCCTCATAGGACTACTTAAACCTAAAATACATGTCTAACAGCATCATCTAGACTCTCTTTGAATGCTAACCATCTTCGTGCCATGACCACTTCCCCAGGGAACCTGTTCTGGTGACTGACCACCCTCTCAGTGAAGAACCTTTTCTTAATGTCCAATCTGAACTTCCCCCAATGCAGCTATATTCCTTTTTCTTTTGTCCTATCATTGATCACTAGAGACAGGAGATTGGCACCTCCCCCTCTGCTACCCTGCTTCAGGAATCTGTGGACTGCTATGAGGTCACCCCTCAGCCTTCTCCAAGCTGAACTAACCAAGTAACCTCAGCTGCTTGTTTTAAGTTTTGCCCTTGAGGCCTTTACCATCTTGGTCACCCTCCTCTGGACACACTTTAATAGTTTTATGACCTTCTTATATTGAGATGCCCAAACTTGCATACAATACTTGACTTGGGGGCACAGCAGAGTAGTGCAGAGTGAGAAAAAACACCTCTGTCAACTAGCTAGCTATGCTGTGCTTGATGCACCCTAGGACATGGTTGGCCATTTTAGCTGCCAGGGCACACTGTTGACAGAACTGCTCAAAGGCCTAGGTTAAAGTACAACTGTGTCTGCTTTTCCACTTTTATGTATTGCCTGGCATTTTTCTTTAGCTGAGTGGCTATGAGATGGAAGGCACTCAAGGTGTGCTCTAGGCTCTTCCTTTCAATAGGTCAGAAGGTTTTCTGTGATGGACTTTACACAGATCGTAATTAATTTATGACACTGTTTAAACTGTCTTGGTGGCTTAAGTTTAGGGTTTAGGTCAATGGAGCTACTCAACGCTTGAAACCCATGAAACAGTAAATACTACTTAATTGTTTCTGCTATTAATCCACTTACCATTCAGCCAATGACGACAGTTTTCACTTCCTATCAAAAAATTATAAAATAGATCCCTCAAACAATTGAAAACTGACTAATCATTACATATATGTGCTATTCACGTCTCAGTTTGGCTGACATACTGCATCAGATAGCCAGAAACCACTATTATTTAACTCATGACATATGTTGATATTCTTGCCCGAAATGCTTTCAAAGCTCTCCACTCACAAGTTCCTCTTTTACAACATAAGAATATCAGTAATAGAAAATGTTAATTAATGAATATTTTTACACTTAGAAATTATATTTGCTTCTCTATAACTCTTGTGGCACAATGTATTATTTTTGATATTCATAATATACCCTCTATTTTCAGTGGATCTACTCCAGTGGATCTCTTGGTTTTGTTGTTTGGGGGTTTTGTTTTGTCTCTTGACCCAAATATCTATATAGTTCTCTGTAAAATTCAACTATGTACTGTGGTACTATATACATGCAAATCAAATATGAAATTCGAAGTATTTTTCTGCTGATCTGAAGGCATGGCACCTCTCTGCAAGTGGAATACTAAAAGAATAATGCATATAGGCCAGATACACATTGAAATACACCATAAGAAAACCAACTGTTATTAATACATTCGTTAGTACCATTAGATTAGATAGAATCAAAATGTAGTCATGTAAGGGGATCTACATTAAGTGGATGTCAGACAAATTCCTAGTTCTTTTGCATGCCATAATTGAAACAGCAGTGCAGGGATCATATCAGGGACTTCATTCTGAAAACAAAGCATTTTGATTGTGGGCATTTAATGAGTACTTTAACATGAACTTTACCCATCTGAATCAGATCTAACCTCTTTTCCAAAGGGAGTTGTCAGACTAGATATACAGCTAGCATCTATTGCATATATTTTGCTTCTTTAATAAATGCATTCATTTGATTTTGTTTGAGGAAGAGATTTTACTCTTCAGAGCTACATAATAGGTACCTAAAGAATGACATGTCACTGTTTGGTTTTTTTCTTGTGACTTTACTTTCAAAAGCAGCGTATAATCTAAGAAGTGTCAGACTGGAAAGTAATTTTTTGCTCACTGCCTAATTCCGTTCCCAGAGTATCACCCCTCTCATGCCTGTGGCAGTAGATATATTTCACTCCTTGTTGCTTTTCAGTGCTAACAGTAAACAAATGAAAGTGCCTTTTCCCTGGTCATTCTCCTAAATATGCTCACTTGCCTTTGCATATCTAGCACGTATAGGCAAGCTGGCACTCTTCCCAGCATAAAGAGCATACAAATGCTGGCTGCGGCTTGAACAGCCAAGCTGATTTTCACAAATGGCCATGCAAGTGATTAAGTCTATGTTAGAGATTCTAAATCTCAGAAAGTATGCCAAACATCTGGTCTGCTATTGTTCCAACTTTGCCTTCACTGGACAATATAGCAAGTGTTATTTGCCTTTTCTAATTACTATGTTTATTTCTGCTTTACAGTTGATACAAACATTGAAAATATCTGGTCACAATAAACTTCATGATCCAGTTGCCAAATGACCAAATGGATGCATCTGAGGCACCTTGCTGACTAAGGCACCAGGCACAGTAAAGACATATGGTTCACAAGCACAGGTCCTGGACTGTATGTGATTGCAAAGATGACCTTGGGATGGTATTCAAAATGTGTAGAAATATCCAATTATTGAACTCAGTGAAATCACTATAGCTGATAGTGACAATGTTTTCCAAGCATTGACACTAAAAAAAAGGCTCAAAACTTGCAAAACTTCTAAAAAAAACCATTATCCATTCTAGTTCCTCCTGCTGGCTCTGGAAAGCATACTATGAAGCTATGCTGACTTTATGAGTTTGCATTTTTCAGGTCTCTCTCCTTTATTGGGAGAGGTACTTGTTGAGCCTGAGTGAAGGGTAAGAAAGTTCTAACTAAATTATTTACTGGACTGTAACCATAGCTACTTTTTTGGGCAGTGTGAACTTCAACAAATATGTTGGGCTTCGTATATATACTTTTCCTGCTAAACATTTCTGTGTTCAACTCTTAAACAGGCTGCTGGTAATTTTTCAGATTTTGGTCTTCTGAGGTAATTCAAGTAATCTACTTTTTCAAAGTTGTGTCTTGACAGGACTTACACAATATAATCATAGTCTTTATTTGAGCATCCCTTTTCTCTACTCTGGTTATTACTTTCTAGACTTCTGTGACTTGTTGTCTTTGGTTTTCTTTTTGATTGAATACATATATTATTCCACATTGTTGTTCTTTTTATTGTTCTCTCAGACCACTGTGGAAATATTTCTTATATATCAGTTAACAAAAAATCTATATAATGCTGAGCAGGTAAAGAACCACATGTAAAAGCATTTTAAGATGTTAATCCAAGATTTTGAAAAGCTGGATTCCATTAACTCCGAGTTATATACTAGGTATATGACCTTATCTGTGCACCTCCATTACTATGGCGATCCTGACATCTTCAAACACAGTTAAGTAATGCCTGAATCTGCTCACTGTGCAAGCTTAGTAGGGTTCATAGCTTCGGACTGGCTGTGAGACCTGCCATATGTCAAGGCAGGATCCTCAGAAATGGTGAACTTGGAGCTGCTACATTAGGGCAGCTGGGTCCTGATTCTGAAGGGACAGGGTCTACATATATGGCAGAGGAGAAGCCAAGGTGTAATCCTTACTATAGCCTGCCAGTTTTACTCTCAGTGATGTCATAAATCTGCTTTTATTCCCCCGGTCAGCCTGAGATTGATCATCTGGAGCAATTTTCCTGCATCTGCCATATTTTGCTTATTATCACTGTATATAATGTCATATAAAACTTCAAGTTTTCTGCCCTGCTGCAAAATTGCTTACTCAGTTCTGCAAGAACTGCAAAAATTCTACCTTCCTAGAAACAGAGGCTTTAGGGGATTCTTCATAATTAAAGACATCTGATCTATGAAGTGTTTCATCACCCTTAAAAAACCTGAATATAATACCTGCTTTACTCTGTGATAGAACAGTTCTTTGATCTTTACCCAGAACTAGAGCCATGTATGATTACTCCGTGTTACTGAGCAAGAGCTAAGGCCATTGGATAAAACTATCAGGTACCTGCCCAGGGCAAACAAAAGTTGTGTTTCATGCTGTGCTTAAATAAACATTAGTACAGAATGTTGTGAATGACTTT
This sequence comes from Phaenicophaeus curvirostris, assembly GCF_032191515.1. Lineage (NCBI taxonomy): Eukaryota > Metazoa > Chordata > Aves > Cuculiformes > Cuculidae > Phaenicophaeus > Phaenicophaeus curvirostris. The sequence goes on along the minus strand of NC_091396.1, from coordinate 38,248,236 downwards.
TCATAAAGATTCAAAAGTGATTAGGTGTTCCAGTAGAAGTTGTTTTACACAAAGTCCTGGGTATACTACAGAAATAATATTGCCCTTGGTAATCCTCCTCCATCAAATGGCCATGTTGAAGTCAAGAGATAAAGCTAACAGTGTTTTTCATGTCAACACAGTCATTCCTATGATATGTTCCATGCTCACAAACTGGGGCACAGAGTAAGTCCTTCCAGTTTCTGATACATGTGATCTCTTGATGATCATGCCAAAGAGAATATTCTTTGGTGCAGCTTATAGTACATTTGAGTAACTCTAGCATTCTCAGGGATGAAAGGCACTGTTGGCTCATTCACCCCTAATATTAACATAGTTATTTTTCATATTGAGCATTTTGCCTTTTTGTATTTTAAAAAGCCAGCTGTTCTCTCAGTTTCAGATGGCCCCTTTAAGTGTAAGAAGAATATTATGGGACTTTTAAGGCTTGAAAGCACTGCTGGTTACTATGCTGTAATAAATTATAATTTCATTACATTGATACAGTATTCTATTGCCATGCATGATTTTGTACTTAACATTTACATCTTTAAATCTTAACACTTATGCAAATATACAATTTAATACAAGTTTTCTTCACACATACAGACTTTCTATTTGACTGAAAGGAACTTAAGACTTAAAAAACAATGTGTACATAGTTTAACTTCTTGGTGATTCAGACCCAGAGAATCCTGATGTAATTCTTTCAATTCAATCAAACTGCACATTCTTATGTCAGGTCTTTCCTTCATCTGTACACAATTTTTAAAAAAAAATAAAAAATAAAATGTGCCATATTCCTTCCCTGAGTTCACCGAATCAAAGAATGTTTGAGTCTGCAAGAGACCTCCAGAAGCTATCTCATCCTGATCAAGCAGGACCACCTAGAGCCAGTTGCCCAGGACCATGTCCAGATGGCTTTAGAATATCTCCAAGGATAGAAATTCCACAAATTTACTAGGCAACCTCTGTATTTCCTAATATTCAGACAGAACCTCTGGTGTAAGGATTTGTGCCCATTGCCTCTTGTCCTGACACTGGGCACCACTGAATAGAGACTAGCTCTGGCTTCTTTACATCGTCCCTTCAGCTATTCACAGATATTGACGAGATATGCCCTCAAGGCTCCCTCTTCTCCAGGTTTAACAGTCCCAGTTCTCTCAGCCTGTCCTTATATGAAAGGTGTTCTAGTCCCTTAATCAACTTGACCACATATCACTGGACTCCCTCCAGCAGCTCCAGTGCTGAGTAAAGGAGAAGGATGATGTCTCTTGTCCTGCTGGCAAAAATCCTCCTAATCCTGTCCTGCAGACCATTGGCCTTTATTGCCATGAGAACATGTTGCTAGCTTAAGTTCTACTTGTATACAACTCCATGGGGCACCTCTTCGCTCGTTTCTCCAGGCTGTGGAGGTTGTTCTGGATGGCAGCACAACCCTTTGGTGTCTCAGCCACTCCTCCTAATTTATGTCAAAGAATCATAGAATAACCAGGTTGGAAAAGACCCACCGAATCATCGAGTCCAACCATTCCTATCAAACACTAAACCATGCCCCTTAGCGCCCCGTCCACCCGTGCCTTAAACACCTCCAGGGAAGGTGACTCAACCACCTCCCTGGGCAGCCTGTTCCAGTGCCCAATGACCCTTTCTGTGAAGAATTTTTTCCTAATGTCCAGCCTAAACCTCCCCTGGCGGAGCTGGAGGCTATTCCCTCTCGTCCTCTCCCCTGTCACTTGGGAGAAGAGGCCAGCACCCTCCTCTCTACAACTTCCTTTCAGGTAGTTGTAGAGAGCAATGAGGTCTCCCCTCAGCCTCCTCTTCTCCAGGCTTAACGATCCCAGCTCTCTCAGCCGCCCCTCGTAAGACCTGTTCTCCAGCCCCTTCGCCAGCTTCGTTGGTCTTCTCTGGACTCACTCCAGAGCCTCAACATCCTTCTTGTGGTGAGGGGCCCAGAACCGAACACAGTATTCGAGGTGCGGTCTCACCAGTGCCGAGTACAGAGGGAGAATAACCTCCCTGGACCTGCTGGTCACACCGTTTCTGATACAAGCCAAGATGCCATTGGCCTTCTTGGCCACCTGGGCACGCTGTTGGCTCATTTTCAGTCGGCTGTCAACCAACACTCCCAGGTCCCTCTCCTCCAGGCAGCTTTCCAGCCAGACTTCTCCTAGTCTGTAGCACTGCATAGGGTTGTTTTGCCCCAGGTGCAGGACCCGGCATTTGGCCTTGTTAAACCTCATGCCATTGGACTCTGCCCAGCGGTCCAGCCTGTTCAGATGCCTTTGCAGAACCTCCCTACCCTCCAGCAGATCAACACTTCCACCCAGCTTAGTGTCGTCCGCAAACTTGCTAAGGGTGCACTCAATGCCTTCATCCAGATCATTGATAAAGACATTGAACAGGGCTGGACCCAGCATTAAGACCTGGGGAACCCCACTTGTCACTGGCCTCCGGCTGGATTTAACACCATTTACCACCACTCTCTGGGCCCGGCCATCCAACCAGTTTTCCACCCAGGAGAGTGTGCGCCTGTCCAGGCCAGAGGCTGACAGTTTCTCAAGCAGAATGCTGTGAGAAACTGTATCAAAGGCTTTGCTGAAGTCCAGGAAGACCACATCCACAGCCTTTCCCTCATCCAGTAGCCGAGTCACTTTGTCATAGAAGGCGATCAGGTTAGTCTGGCAAGACCTGCCTTTTGTGAACCCATGTTGACTGGGCCTGATCACCCGGTTCTCTTGCGTGCTTCATGATAGCACTCAAGATCACCTGCTCCATGACTTTCCCTGGCACTGAGGTCAAACTGACAGGCCTGTAGTTTCCTGGGTCCTCCCTGCGACCCTTCTTGTAGATGGGCACAACATCAGCCAGCCTCCAGTCCAGTGGGACTTCCCCAGTCTTCCAGGACTGTTGGAAGATGATGGAAAGGGGTTTGGCCAGCACATCTGCCAGCTCCTTCAATACCCTTGGATGAATCCCATCCGGCCCCTAGCAAGGCTCTGACCACCTCCTCTTGGATCATGGGAGCCTCATTTTGCTCCTCTAGTTCCTGGGTTTATACACAGATGGAACGACTTTCTTTACAATTAAAGACTGAGGCAAAGAAGGCATAAATTACCTCAGCCTTTTCCTCATCCCCTGTCACTGTTTTTCCTTCTGCGTCCAATAGGGACTGTATGGTCTCCCTAGTCCTCCTTTTATTATTTATATATTTATAGAAGGATTTTTTGTTATCTTTCACAGACTTTGCCAATCTGATTTCTAGTTGAGCCTTAGCCCTTCTGATTTTTTCTCTACACAATCTCACTTCCCTCCTGTAGTCCGCCCAAGAGACCTGTCCCCTCTTCCAGAGCCCATAAACATTTCTCTTCTTCTTGATTTTCCGGAACATGAGGATGGCTTTCTCCTGAGCTGCTAGGATTTCCTTTTTGAAGAGCTCCCAGCCCTCGTGGACTCCCTTGCCCTTAAGCACTGTCTCCCATGAGACTTTGCTAACCAGCCTTCTGAAGAGTTCAAAGTCTGCCCTCTGGAAATTCAATGCTACTGTCCTACTAACCACCCTCTTCACTTCACTTACGACAGAAAACCCTACCATCTCATGATCACTTTGTCCTAGGCATCCACCTACTGCCACATCCCCCACAAGGCCTTCTCTGTTCACAAACAGCAGGTCCAGGAGGGCACCTTCCCTTGTTGGTTCATTCACCAGCTGTGCAAGGAAGTTGTTTTCCATGCACTCCAGGAACCTCCTAGACTGCTTCCTTTCTGCTCTATTGTATTCCCAGCAGATATCAGGAAGATTGAAGTCTCCCACAAGAACGAGAGGCATTGATCTAGAGATTAACCCCAACTGTTTATAGAAGAGCTCATCAGCTGCTTCTCCTTGTGTGGGTGGTCTGTAACAGATTCCCATCACAAAACCTACCTTCTGGTGGGCTCCTCTGATTTTAACCCACAGGCACTCAATCTCCTCATTGCCACAATCCATCTCAACGGTGTCCAAGCCCTTCCTTACAAAGAGGGCTACCCCACCTCCTCTCCTGCCCTTCCTATCCTGCCTGAAGAGTTTGTACCCCACCATAGGTGCACTCCAGTTATATGAGTCGTCCCACCATGTTTCCGTGATGGCAACGACATCATAGGCTCCTTGCCCTATGACAGCTTCCAGCTCTTCCTTCTTATTCCCCATGCTGCATGCATTGGTGTAAACACACTTCAGCTGAGCTGCCGAGCCTTCAGCCCTCTTAGAGGGAACAGAGTTCATTCCCAATTGCCTGGTAACTGGAGTAGCTAGCACCAGAGTGCCTGTATCTCCCTTAGCACCCCCAGGTGTGTTCTCCCCCACTTTCTGTGTGGTGAGGTACTGGTGGTCCACACCAGCACACCCTCTCCAAATCACGATTGCCCCACGTCCAGGCTCATTCCTGTCTAGCCTGGGCTCAACCCCTCCCCCTTCACATCTAATTTAAAGGTCGATTTATGAGCTTAGCCAGGTTTCTAGCAAGGGCTTTAGTCCCCCTAGGAGACACGTGTCCCATCCTTAGCAAGAAAGCCTGGGGGTGTGTGAGCCACCCCATGATCAAAGAAGCCAAAGCCCCTCTCCTCACACCAGGCTCGGAGCCAGGCATTAATCGAATTCTTCTTCCTGGCTTCCCGCTCCTCTCTATTTAGCCATGGGATGGAGCAGAATACTATTTGTGCCCCAGAGCCCTCCATCATTTTCCCAATGGCCCTGAAGCCATTCTTGATGGTTTTGGTCTTTTTGTTTACTAGATCATCGTTACCAGTTTGGACTACTATCAGAGGATAGTAGTCTGTCTCGTGGACCAGGGAAGGAAGTTTTCTAGCTACCTCCTTCACTGATGCCCCCAGTAAGCAGCAGACCTCTCTGTGGAGCGGGTCCGGTCTGCAAATGGGTCCCTCCGTTCCTTTTAGGAGGGAGTCCCCTACAACAATCACCCTCCTCTTCTTCTTGATGGAGGATGTTTTTATCTTTTTCTGAGGATGGTGCGGCCTAGGGAAGGATTCTATGCTGTGGGAGCCATCATCCTCATCCTCAGGGTTGGATTCCACCTGCAGCACCTGGTACTTGTTCACCAGGGGGATCTGGGGTTTCGGTGTCTGGGTGAGGGGAGCAGGTTTCTTTCATCTGGCAGGAACTTGCTGCCGTTCCCCATCTCTTGTAACCCCAACCTTGCAGTTTGCAGGGGGATGGTGTCTGGACACACCAGCTCCGGCAGGCTGCTGAGTTAGTGAGAGGGCACTACTCCACTGGTCTATCTCCCTCTCACACTCCCTGGTGGTCCTCAGCCTCTTTACCTCCTCCCTTAACTCCTCCACCTTGTGAAGGAGTTCCCCCACTCGAGCGCAGCTTTCACAAGTGGAGCCAGTACCAGAGGCACGAGCTGGTGTGGGAGGGGGCACTGCCTGCAGCCCAGGGTCTGGGTAGCTGCCTGCACCCACTGTGTCTCTGTCTGGGTGGCAGCATCCATCCTGCCTGCTGCAGCACACGGAGCAGCTTTAATCTTCTGCCGGGTGGCCACCATGGTCCTCAGTGTCTTCTGTCTAGTCTCTAGGTCCTCTCCACACCCTGCCCACTCGAACTGCCACACTCCTCCTCGCGGTGCTCCCAGGGGACTGTTTAAATCTCCCGCAGTAGCCGCCGGGACCGCCCCCTCCCGTCAGGCCCCGCGGGACCAGCGTGTGGGGCTGTCAGGACCCCCGCCCCCGCCTGGGTTTTTCTGGGATTTTCCCGGCTCAGGGAAGCTCCCACCGCCTCAAAAAGTCCACCCCACCACAGAACTCACCGTCCTGCTGCCGGAAGTTTGTCACTGGCAAACTTCCTGAGGGTACACACTACTCTATTATTCAGACCATTAATTAAGATGCCAAACAGTATTGTACTCAGTATTGACCCCTGAGGTAAACTGCAAGTGACTGGCCCCCAAAGAGACTTCAAGACACTGATCACCACCCTCTGGTTCTAGCCGTTTAGCCTGTTTTCAATCCACTTCACTATCTGCTCACGCAGCCTGAACTTCATTGGCTTCTCTATGAGGCTCTTAAGGGTGACAGTGTTTAAAGCCTTACTGAAGTCTAGGTAGACAATACCCACCACTCTATCTTCACCTACCAGGCCAGTCATTCCGTCACAGAAGATTATGAAGTTGGTCAAGCATGACTTTCCCTTAGTGAACCTATGCTCATGACTCTTGATGATTTTCTTGTCATTCCTGTGCCTGGAAATGGTTTCCAGGATTAGCTGCTTCATTACCTTGCCAGGGATCAAGGTGAGGCTGACCATCCTGTCCCCCATCTTGACTTCTTGAAGATAGAATTGACATTTCCTTTCCTCCGGTCTTTGGACACCTCTGCTAGTCGCCATGATCAACCAAAGATTTGCAAGAGTGGCCTCACAATGACATCTGCAAACAGTCTCAGCGGTTTTGGGTGTATGTCACTAGGGCCCATGGGCTTATGTTTGCCCAGCATGCTTAAGTATTCCATGACCTGGGAACAGTACATCCACCAATATCTTCCAGCAACATTATGTTTTCCTTGCTCCTGCTTGTCCCTTTGGTCTCTGGGACCCAGGATTTCTGAAGGCTGGTCTTGCTGGTAAAGACTGAGGCAAAGAAGGCACTCAGCACCTCAGTATTTTCCATGTCCTGTATAACTGAAACCCCTGACTTGTTCAGCAGCAGTCATACATTTTTTCTAGCCTTCTTGTTGTCACGTATGGACTTACAGAAACCCTTCTTGTTGTCTTTGACATCTCTGGCCAGATTAAATTCCAGTTGGGATTTGGCTTTCCTAGAAAGCCTAGAAAATGCCTAGAAAATGCTTCTGTATTGCTCCCAAGTTACTTGTCTTTGCTTTTAATACCTGTATGCTTCCTTTATGTGTTTGACTTTGTAGTTTGTTCATCCATGAAGGCCTGGCACTTTTACCTGACTTTCTATTTATTGAGATGGAACTGTTTTGAGATTGGAGGAAGTGATTCTTGAATATTAAACAAATTTCTTTGGCTCTTCTTCCTTCCAGGGCCTTATCCCAGTGGCATGGCATTCTACCAAGCAGATCTTTGAAAGGGCCAAAGTCTGCTCTCCTGAAGCAGGGTTGTCAGCTTGCTTTCTTTCTCCTCTCTCCCCTCATGATCTTCAACTCCACTGTCTCATGGTCACTGCCACCAAGGCTGCCTTTGACCTTCACATATGCAATGAGCTCTTCATTGTTGGTGAGTTTGAGGCCCAGCAGAACACCTCTCCTTGTCAGTTCTTTTATCACCTGGATGAAAAACTGCACTTGAGGAACCTCCTGGATTGGTTAGGCCATGCTAAGTTGCCCCTCTAACAGATATCAGATTGGTTGAAGTACTCCTTACCCATAAGCACTCAGCTAACTCATCATTAGATCATAGAATCAGTAGTGTTGAAAAAGGCCTCTAAGATAATCAAATCTAACAATCAGCCCAACACCACCGTGTCTACTAAACCATATCCCAAAGTGCCACGTCTATGCATTTTTTGAACACTTCCAGGTATGGTAACTCCACCACTTCCCTGAGCAGCCAATGCTTTACCACACTTTCAGTACAGAAACTTTTCCTAATATCCAGTCTAAACCTCTCCAATGCAATGTGAGGCCAATTCCTCTCATCGCTAACCACTTGGGAGAACAGATCAATACCTCACCACATTCTCCTTTCAAGTAGTTGCAATGGGTGATAAAGTATCCCATCAGCCTTCTCTTCTCCAGACTAAACAATCCCAGTTCCTACTGAATACAGAGGGACACTCACTTCCCTACTTCTGCCTGTCATATCATTTCTAATACAACCCAGGATGCTGTCTCCTTTCCTGCCTGGTGACTTTCCAGCCACTCTTTCCGAAGCATGTAACATTGCATGGAGTTTTTGTGACCAATATGGAAGACATGGCACTTTGCCTCATTAAACCTCAAACATCATTGAGCACAGCTCCATACTCTCCAGCCATTTTCTTACATAAAGAGCTAGTCCACTTCCTTGTCTTCTCAGCCTAACTTTCCTGAAGAGCCTGTATCTCTTCATTGCAACATTCCTTTAAAGGGAGCCATGCATCCATGTATTTGTAACCCCAACAGGATCATAGCCCTACAGCTGCAGACAGATCTCTAATTCACGTTCACTCCTCATGTTGTGTAAATGCACGTTAGTGTTACAGGGCAACATTCATTGTACCAACTTCTCTAATTTATAAAACTCCAGCTACCTTCACAGTAATCAGATAAAACTTAAGTTTGATTTTTACCAGTGTTGCAAAAGCACTAATTTTTACTGAGAAAAGTTTTATGTTTTTATTGTATTTTATCTTCACCCATAAAAAAACTTTGTTGCAAAACTGTTTTTAACCTGTTTTTACATTCCTTTCACATTCAAATGTGTTTAAGTTTAAGTAGGGTGCAGCAAAGAGGAAGACGTTCTAGTGCCAAGACAACTTTAAAAGGTAAGATATGACCAAGAACTCAGAGGTTTTAAAAAGATTTTTTACTATCTTAAAAAATGCTCAAATTTTGTCTTTACAAAAACAAAATAAAGGGATTGTCTCCATCTTCCATCACTGAAATCTGTCAGTTATATGTCAAATGGAAATAAGTAGAGAATTCTTAGGCCTTTAATATTACATGGTATAAAGCAGAGGGCAATAATTTTCATATTAAATTATATTTTCAGTACTTCTCTTCCTTCATACATTTCAGCTGACTCCATGGTGCACATAGATTAATCTGAATTTACTGATATAAAATGATCTAAATAAGAGTATATTTCTGTTCATTGGTTTTTTTCATTCCTGCATGGTCCTGTTAAAGGACTGACTGTTCTGTGGAGGATGCTGAAGGATTTCTTCTTCATAACTGGAAACTTTCCTAGAGTGTTTTGCCCTGTAAAATCACAATGTCAGGTTACTTTGCAGTCCTTATTGTTTTGGATACCATGAGACATAGCCATACATGGAAATCTTTTCCACTACTATGAGGTGAGAAGGCTGCACCCTTTTCCCTGAGTTTGGGTTTAGGTGTTGTGATATTGCATTGCTCATAAATTAGTCATTACACAGCTTGCTAACGTTGTTTATGTGTAGGAATGAAGGCAATGTTCATAAATAACCTACATTTTTTTCTAAGCATAGCTCTCTGTCTTACCAACCAATGTCTGCAATCACATTCTTCTTGTTTTTAAGTCTCATTGTGAGATTTTTCAGGATTTAGAACTGTGCCTTCAGATCTCGCTGTGGTATGGTTTAAGCTGTCTTTGGAATTGCCTCTTCTTGTGAAGTTCTGACTGGTGACAACAGGTACATTCAAATTGTAAAGAAATATCTGCTTTGGGAACAAACCCCACATGTATTCAAAAGAGCTTTCTCTGAGCCTATCAATCTGCAAGTTATATAGAAGACAATTCAGACATCACTAAGTAAACATGATGACTTACTCTGTGCTGAAAATATTGATGTTGAGTATTCAATATGTAATGAAATAGCATGAACATAGGTTTTTTTGATTTAAATATCTGTTACCAGGATATTTCCCAGAAAGGAAAGTGAACTACATATTGTATAACTTAGATATATCGATGAATGTCTTTTGGAAGCATCTGGAAAAGCAGAGGGATTGTGGGAAAACAAGAACCAAGATGTCTTGCTTTCTTCTTATATTAGATACAACAGATACTAAAGCAAAGAGTTGCAGACAGCCAATGTGCCTGCATTTAAAGCAATTTATATAAAGTACCTCAGTTTTATGAGGTTTCGTGGGGGGGGAGGAGGGTGTTTCTTCAAGGATCTGAAACTAAGAAAGTGATCACCAAGAGTTCCTCAGAATTTCAGTTTCATAAAAATAGCCGGCATCTAAAAAACATTTTTTGCAATCTATGTTTTTAATTTATATTTTTCTTTGCTTCATATTCTAGGAAAGCACTTTGTTTCTTACTGGCTTACAGACTGTTGTGGAAAAGAAGACAGAAGGCCAAAAGATCACCAGAATATTTCTGCTCCTAACGAAAAATGGCATTTTGTTCTGGAGTATTAGACAATTGTATAAGGAGATGCAGACCACCAATTCAGTTGTGGGTTTTTTTCTCTGGAAACGCCTGGCATTTCTATCTAAGAAACATAAAATTTGCATGTGTGCCTGAGTGCAGTGATGCTACAATTAATGGAATTTTAGAGAACAGAGATGAAATATTACTGAATTAAACAGAAGAGTTTCATTTTCCTTAGGTTATCTATTAGAAAAGTAAAAACCTTGAAAAATAATAAAAATAATAAAATGAAACTTTTCATTTATGGCACATTCTACCATTAGAGTAGCCATATTGCAGTCATTTGACACCCGTAAGGTCTTATGACCATATCCAAAGGAATAAAAACATGCTGACTGAGGCTATCATACCAACCAAGAAGAAAAGAAGGACACATGAAGATAGCACATACTTAAATCTAATTTGAGCAAGGCCATCTGGGTTCCAACAATGGACAATTAGATTGACCACAAGTCTAAATCTGCCTATGCATAGTTTTAAGTCATAGTGGCCCACAGCTGGTGACAAAAAAAATAGTTCTGTACAATGCATCTATTTGTTTTAGATAAAATCAGCTCTTTCTTTGATGTGTTTCCTTTAAGCACTGTGAGGAACAGATACATAGGTATGCACCATTTAGCTCATGTGGGAGATGTATAGGAAACACTCTAGCTAGATGTCAATCCCTGAAGTAGACTGCTTAGGGAAAAATGTGACTTTTCAATCACTGTTGTCTGAGGGTTTTTAAAAAACATGTTAATTAGAATTGAAGTGCTTCCCTGACAGATATTTAACTAAGCAGTACTGAATGACGTTCAAATGCCCTCTCACATATTTAGAGCAGGAATGTGGTTAAGTTAGTGTTTACTACTTCTTAATGGTGAACTGTGAGGCTTTGGCTGAAATTCAGTGGCTGTATGAGCATGACTAATTCCCAAGATTCAGGCTTATGAACAGACCCGTCCTCCTTTGTCTACAGGAAAATATTTTATTTGCCCATGTGATATTTCAGACAGAGCATATAGCAGAGTGGCTAATGTGTGGATGATTAAGTCTGAATACCATACTGAACTGATTAAACTGATGCACATAAAAGATTCGTAGAACTTGGCTGCATAGATGGCCAAGCAATAGCAGAAAACTTCCAGGTGAGGCACCAAGAGAAGTGACTGAAAACCTGAGGTATGCCAGCAGCAGAGCATTGTGATGCAAAGTACTACATATTAAGTAAGTTCTCCAAATCAGCATAATTAAGTCTTTTATTAACCTGACTTCTAGGATGCAATGTCAGTTTTTTCTAAGGAGAAAATAATTTCAAAATCATGCTAGAATACATATCTAAGACAAGGACTTCAGTATCTTTGTTCCTTTTTTCTTACAGATAGGGTCCCAGCTTATTAACAGGTATATAACATTCTGGTAAGATATTAGCAGTTCCAAACATTTCTGGCTAGAATATTAGTGAAATTAGGAGTATAGATCTGTAAATAAACAATGCATAGTTCAACATCTGCTCAGAATTTTTGTGGTTTTTTTGTTGGTTGGTGTTGTTTTTTCTTAAGTAATATGAAAATGTTAAGACTACTGCTGAAAAACTTTATGTGTACTGTGAACTTATTAGGTCTTTTTTGTACAAATAACTACTTGGGACATTTATCAAATATTTACATTTTCCACACTAAAGCTTCAAATAGGTGCTGAAAATATTTGTATTGATTTATAGGAATCAAATTTTTTTTTAAATTATCTAATATTTTCTTTAATTTTTTCACTAATACATATCACATAATAATTACTGCGACTATACCATACATTTGCATCTATGCATTCTATAAATGACTTTGAGAAAAAGATAGAAACCTTTAAAATTGGCATAAAAATATTTACTAGACTTTCCTTTCAAAGGTCTTATAGAAAAATTATAGCTTTTGAACATACTGTGGGATTTGCATGTTCCAACCGCTTTTATGAAATTTGTTAAAAAAATGAACACTTTCATGTCACCCTTAAAATAGTGTAATTTTAATTTCAAGGAGTGATAAGAACTGTCAGTGCATGCATGAAAATTGAAATGCAATAGGTCAATAATTCCACATTGATTTTTTATATTTGGATGAAGTTGCAACCCTATCAGTTTTGTCACTAATGTCACATATTTGTTGTGGGAAATTTGATCACAAAATTGAGACCAAAAGAGCGTGGACTGCCTCTTCTATTGCTGTTATACAAGGCATATTTTTAAATGAAGAAAATAAATATAATTAAATAAATATTTTCAAGATATCAGTGTTATTCAAATAATATCTATTTTATTTTAACCCAAACCCCACCTGGTTTATGTCTTACTGATAAGAAAATTAAAAAAATCCCTTCTTCCTATATGTTATCTACAGAATCTTCAGGTGATGTTTACTACGAAGTTTTCTTTATAGTGAAATGTTTACTAGAAGTTTTCTTTTAAGAGGATTTGAAGTAGAAATCTGTGTGTCATTGGTGAAGTGGATATAGCCCCACGAAAACTGGTATAAAGAGAGAAAGACAACAGTGAGAAAATGTTTTCATAGGAGCTAATACAGTCATAGTTTTGAATATTTTTAAGCCCTAAATTAGTGGTATCATATACTTTGAAAAAAACCTTTATTTCCGCAGATTGCTTTGCTTTGATTATTTCCACAAGCTTGCTCAACCCATAGAAAGATCCCAATTTCAAAGGGAAAAGAGGAAATTGGTGGAAAGAGAAATTCCCTCACTTTCAAATACAAATATACTAGCTTTTGGCAAAATGTTTCTGCAGTATTGGGACTTTTTTATTATGTATGGATATATAGGGACAAGGGAGTTCAGCAGGAGTGGATTTTCCAGGAACTGCCATTAGGAGAGTACGTATAGCTTGACTATAATTTCAACTTTCTCTGGTGGACTAAGGTTTAAGTATTTGCCTAGAGAGAGAGTCTGTAGGAAAATGTAGAGTAAATGGGATGACTTTCTGTTTGGACTCACCACTTTGTCAATGAAGAACCCTAGATAAACAGTTTACGCTGCAAATTAAGAAGTGGTGAAATCTACCCTTGGATTATTCTGACAAACTGAATTCACACAGCACAGGGGATCCTTTAGGTTGCTTAAGAATCATAGAATTGAAATATTTGGTGTTGGCATTATTGCTTAGGAAAGAGAAAAGATTCCTCTAGAGCTATACATCTAGACTTCTGCTGCTTATTTTGTGCTTATAATTTATGTCCTTTCCAAACCAGATTTTTTTGACCAGTACTCATCTGATTAAGGTGTAGGTCACTTGCTTATGGCACACTGTATTTAGTTCAAAGAGTAAGCTCATTTTTGTAGAAAAGATTATATATATATACAATGCTATATATTTTTGTTAAATTCAGAATAATGGAAACATAATGCTTAACAGAATTTCACATTAATTCACCATAAGTAGGATGCCTAAAATGGCTGTGTTTTTACTCTTGATGTTAAACTGCTGTAATATTCAAAACTATTCTGAATCCTATTGATTTGAATAATTGACAGCAATAACTGCTCACCAGTGAGACGGTAGTTTTTAGATATCAGACAGCACATGAAAAGGGTTTTTTTTCCTTGTAAAATGTTACAAATTTGAATTTTAAAGAAAATGGATGTAGCTTATGGATCTTCCACTCCTCAGTATTTATTTTGTTTCTCTCTTTTCCAATTACACAGAATATGATTGACTCTATACCCTGCTTTGAGATACAGCCAATAATACTTCATTTGATAGCCTTCTCCGCTGGGCCAAGATAATGGTAATGTTAGTATATGAAAATAAATCACAGTCAGTGTATGCTCTTTGTAGCAGTAGGAAAAAGTCTTTATATAATAATAGTGCAATTTTTTGCCTTTATGACTGGAACAAATTAGGCTTGAGTAGAAGATGCCATACGATCAGTCATCACATTATTGCGAGGAATTGCAGTAAAAAGAACATGTATCAACTTGTAGTCTATCAAGGTGTCTACGCTGCTTTATCATCAAAGATTTGACTTACATTATGATGGCAACGTTATTGTGGCATCCTCTAGCTTTTATGCGGCAGACATTTGTTAACATTTTCAGGACTTTTCCTGTTTAATTTGACAGGGAATAGACGTGTTATTGAATTATTATCATGTTGCTCTTTTTGAACAGCAAGTTCTTATTCACTATAGCTTAACATTATCCCAGAAGTAATAGTGAAAAAGTAATTATCAGATTATTAATTTAATAAAATCTTCACTTGAAATATAATCTGGTTCAATTTCAAGAATAAAGTTATAGTCTCAAAGATTTTAAAGTGAAAACAAATGCTGTCATAAATCACCGGGCATATAAATGCCAATGACTTTATAAGAGCTAATGTTTTATTGTTATTAGCATTTCTAGATGAACTTTAGAACTCAGCATGGCTTTATAATGCAGTTTATACACTTTAATTTTTGATACATAGCCAAATCTACATGTATAATAGGCTGCAGTTTGAACACTGGTTATTTGCAGTACAGATGGAGAGAAGACTCTGTGGATGAGCTTGTTCATTGCTCCATGCTGCAATTTGTACATTAATCATGAAGCATCATGCTTATGCAGCCCCATTAAGCATATAGCATAGAACACTGGCCATAATGCTATGAGGTGTTGGCCCTCTGAAATATAATCTTCAGCCAAATTTTCAAAAGCAAAGTAGGTCTTAGATGCCTTTTTGCTTTTGAGAACAGGTTGTCTTCTTCGTGCTTATTTCATGCTTTCAGCTTTTAAATAAAGCTTTATCCCAGTTGCCATGATTTTTCCATAGTCACTGAAGAGGAGCTGTGGAAATTCTGAGTCACTGACAAGAAAATAAAATGTTCATTCAGAGCACAGACGTGCTAAGAATGTTGAGAATCCTGTAATATCTGGAGATGTTTTCCTCTGTATTTTGAGCATTCTCTCTTCTGAAAATATTGAGGCTGGATTTGACACTTGCTTCCTTCTTGCTACATGGAATTAATAAAAATATTCTGATTTGCATTCTGAAAATTCAACGTGTTAAATGCAAACATGCAGAACAGTAAGCATTCCACTTTAGAATAAAACGTTTCATTACACAGATTAATTCATACTCTTGTCCAGACATTACTGTTTAACAAAACTAGCGCATGTTTCCTTCTTCCCTGGATGTTTTTCAGGTTATCTTCACATTTATTAGTAGGATTGGTTAAAAACTAAACAACCATTTACTTACATTTTGAAGCTGCTTTATAGAAGAAATTAGTTCTTAAAACCAAAGTCACTAGTGGCGTGGTATAAACAGCTCAAGATCTTTTACAACTAAACGTTCCTAAAATAATGGTACCTTTAGCTTATTTGATTTGCCACTGTTTTGCCATTTGGACCATACATTCTTCATTTGATCACAGATTAATGTGTAGATCAAATTGCTTCTATAGTAGTGAAATACATGGGGCTGTTTGTGTATAAGAGAGTAATACTCCCTAACAGGTAATGTCTGGAGAATGTCAGAAAAAGAGAACAATGATCTTTGAAAAAAACCCAAACTGTCAGTTTGCTTAGAAATATCTGAAGATGTCCCCTCCTGCAGTGATTCATGATCAAATGGACATTAAACAGTGAAAATTTTATGTGGCAGGCAAAAGAATTGCTCCTCTTAAAAGACATAAACTGCAGAGAGAGAGAGAATATAAGTGAGTGAAAATTTTCTTGATCCTTAAATTGCACAGGAAATGTCATCATCTGAATATCATATCAGAGGATGATGAGGAGGCTGACAGTCTTCTTCCTGTCCAGCAAGGGGTCGTTGGAAAGCTTTGCAAGGAAAAGTATTGTATCTTATTTATATGGTCATATGAGTACTTTTGCTGAATAATACTGTGTTCTGGGAACACATCAAGAAAGTTATCAGAAAATATATTTACCGTCATTAATGATTAATATAGGGACTTTATAGAATGGCATATGTTCATATCCCAAATAACCTTTGGATAGCAAATTGAGAGAATGCTGACCTCGTGAAGTTAAACAGTCTTCCCATATCCTATCAAAACAAATAAAACAGTAAGGTTGAAGTGCCAGAATTTTGAAACCTGCAGAATAATTTCTATCAAGTCCACAATTTAGCTTAGATGCCTAACAACATAATATTACTAAAATCAATTTTTGATTTGGCTAATGTCAGTTATTTGTTGTATCAAAAAATTTGCTATAATTAGGAAAGGGAAATAAAGTGAATACTTAAGTGAAGAGGCCATCTTTGCTTACTCATGAGCATAACGATTTTCCAGAATTTTTGATATAGGCAGGTCTAAACAGACAATAGCTAAACGAGCAAACAATCAAGTCTTATACAATCTCTCTCTTTTTTTTTTTTCATTTTAAAGCATTTGTAAGCATTTTTCAAGTTCTGATAGTTACCTGAATAAATAAGTCAAACATCCAACTTTTCTGTTTGTGTCTTTCGCATGCCAAACACACACCCTCTCTGGAAGACTGAAATTAAGAAATTCAAATAATGCTGAATTCATAGAATCATAGAATCACCAGGTTGGAAGAGACCCACCGGATCATCGAGTCCAACCATTCCTATCAAACACTAAACCATGCCCCTTAGCACCTCATCCAGCCGTGCCTTAAACACCTCCAGGGAAGCTGAATCAACCACCTCCCTGGGCAGCCTGTTCCAGTGCCCAATGACCCTTTCTGTGAAGAATTGTTTCCTAATGTCCAGCCTAAATCTCCCCTGACAGAGCTTGAGGCCATTCCCTCTTGTCCTGTCCCCCATCACTTGGGAGAAGAAGCCAACACCCTCCTCTCTACAACCTCCTTTCAGGTAGTTGTAGAGAGCAATGAGGTCTCCCCTCAGCCTCCTCTTCTCCAGGCTAAACAACCCCAGCTCTCTCAGCCGCCCCTCGTAAGACCTGTTCTCCAGCCCCCTCACCAGCTTTGTTGCTCTTCTCTGGACTCGCTCCAGAGCCTCAACATCCTTCTTGTGGTGAGGGGCCCAGAACTGAACACAGTATTTGAGGAGCGGTTCATGACAGCTCCATTCACAGAAGATCTTTATATATATGTTTTTCACTTGCAGACTGTATGCTTGATTTGGGGGGAAAAATTGAAGAAAAAATGTGAAAAGTTAAAATACTGTTGAATCTCCACACACTGTATTACACATGTCAAATATTTGAGGAGAAAGATAGGTTTTTCCAGAACATTCTTTAAATAAGAGAAAAAATAATGCTGTTAGACTCGCTTACATGAGAGAAACTGAAGATGAAGCAGGGATGTACACAGTAGCAGTAGAGAATAAAAAAGAGATATAACTTTTAAAAGACCTTGTACAAGCATCCATCAGTCCCTTCAGGAAATCTTAATATTTATCTTTTCCTTTTTGCAGCTTTTAGTCGCAGTTTCATAAAAATAGTATCTTTGTTAGACAAGAGATTATTGCCTATGACAAACAATACTACTTCTTTTGGAAAAAAATCCCACTCATTCATTATTGAAAACGCATGACAACATTAGGCACTACTAGCAATTTACTCAATGGTCAATACTATCAAGAGATAAAAACTTACAATATTTATAGTGCTTTAGAAATGTTCTAAAATCTTTAATTTTCTCATTTACATTTGGTACAATCATTATCTTTGGCTCTATTACTGCAGTGCCCAAAATAGGTCTCTCTATTCCACAACCTCCCATCTAAGCTTTTGGTGAAGAAAAATACTCTGGTTTCCTCTAGGATTCAAATGCAGTGAATGAGTGCTTATGGCAGTCAGGAATCCTGGGGCTCTTAACATAGGCTGAATGTGATGAGGAAAGAAGCTCCTGAATAGCTAGAGGCATCTCTTAAGTTTCATTTGAAGACATCTCTTAAGTTTCAGCTCTAGGCTGCCTAAAACAGGGTGAACTTTCAGGAACTGTAGAGAGTAATGAAGCACAATGTGAATTCCACCGGTACAATCATAATCTGTAAATTAGCGGAGTGAAATCTTGAACTTCCACTGTGCCAAGTAAATCATACTTTCCTATTCATTTTCCAGAGTAAACAAGGAATACTGTGTGTTGAAATTATCTTGAATTCTCTCTTAGGAGCTTCAGAGAAAGATTTCAATTTTAATTGAATAGAGAATTAAAATAGTGCAGTAAAAAAACCAAGGATTAGCTACCACATTAAAAACCTCCTTAATAATATGGCAAATCTTATGCTTTCAGAACACAGAATAAGGAAACTCTTTGGCTTCACAGGCCTGACACTTAGTCACCTAATAAAGTGAAAACTGATATCAAAGCCCTCTAACCTAAATAATAAGATGAAAATCCTTATTGAACACCTTAGTTTTCTTGGGGAACATTTTGATCCTCATTATTTGAATAAATAAATACTAAACATCTAAAATAAATATGACTGGTAGAATATTTAATGATGAAAACCTTTTTCTCTGTCTTTGATTATGAAAGGATTAAATGAAGAACTAAAAAGAACATTAAAAATAATTCTTAAATAACTTCAAATATATTATTGTCTTTTACAAAAAAATAGAAAATAAATACAATATATGATAAAATATTCTTTTTTTTCTGCCTTAGAAACTCGCTGTGAAAAATACAGCAGTCTTTCTGCACAGGCATAAATATTAGAGAATTTTATACATTTGGGTTTGTGAACAAGGCGGGAATATTTGAAAAACAAATCTTGAATTAATCTAAAGTGCTTAATTTTACTGTTAAATGTAGAAAGCCTCCTATCTTCCTTCTTATCTTAGAAAAATAAATTTCAAAGCATAAACACTGTTCTGAACTGAGGAATATCAGTGGTATTACTTATGCTAGAAGCTTTAGTGCTACTGTTTAGGCTGAGGCTATTTTATTTTTACCTGAAAAGGAGTTTTGCAAGTTCCTTGGGCTTTAGAACAGTTTTCCTGAGATCCCTTTCCCTGCCAGCTCTTGCATCTATGTTAGGATGACTTCCTTGGCTCCTTTGGCATGAAAGTAGACTACAGCACCTTCCAGTAAGCTGACTTGAATCTTGTCTTATACATGGGCTTCACAAGTCTTCACTAATATGAATGCAGTAGTAATGGTGTCTAAACTAAGCCTCTTGACAGCAAAGCAACACTTAGCTGACTAGAGATCAAAGTCCTTGAAGCTGACATTTTGGGAATGTTTTGTGAATGTAAAAATATGTTCTTTTCGGAAATGCATGGCTGACTCCTCCAGTTCATCTTCACGTCCTTTAAAAATGTTTATGTTTGTTCTACTTTATTTATTTTCTCGTAGCTCACTTCAAAAAGCAGTACAAGGTTTAATGTTAATTAAAGTTTGAGATTATATTTTTCAAAATGCTGTTTTTTTCAAGTGTGTTAGTTTCTTTGATTTTTGGAGCTCTAGTGCATTTTAAACTGAGATTGAAATGCATAGCAAGGAGGACTTTTCATTAAACTTGCATATTGAGTGGGAAATAGCTTCTTCAGTAGGATAAAATGTGAAGTAAAAGTGGAGTAACAAGTGAAGTAACCCTTAGTGAAGTCTGTAGTTTTACTGACATAGTAATATTACTACTCATTATTTAGTGACTTATATTTTCTATCTCATGACATAATTTTGAAAAAAATATTTTAATCTGCAGTTCTTCTGACACAAGTTCATTTTAGCAATTTAATAAATGATCCTTTTCTCCCGGGAGGTGTGCACTGAACTGAACAACTGCAGTGACTTAGGTTTGAACCTGGAATCCAAGGGGATTTCTTGAGGTATCTGTGCCTTCATGTTTTTTGAAGAGCACTGAAAATTCATATAAAACTGTGATGTGTAATTTAGTTATTTAATGAAAAATATAGCAAGGATGTATAACTTTATCTATATTAATATGAATTTATCACATTTCACTAAAATAAGCAAAGATGGAAAAATTCGATGACCAAGCTAGAGCCATTGCATCTTCAAAGCAATAGGTGCAAATATCAACGCTCAAAATTATTGCAGAAGGTACGGGTATCAAATTTTAAGATGAAAATTGAAAGTAATTTCTTTGTTTCAGGCTTTGGGAGAATTTAGGGAAGAGACTTTATTTCTGTTTGGTTTGAGGGAGACCTAGCTAGCTCAGAAAAGTTGTATGTGATCATACACAGCTTATGCTTTCACTTTTTGCTTTTCCTGAAGACTCATGCATCTTCTTGAACTCTTTTAGGGTCACATCATAAAGCAGCTTGGATTCTTTGAAAATGTATATCAGCTATATATTTTCTCCTTAAATCTTAATATTTAATGTTATTGACAGTATTTTATATATTTTTTCATTAAAATAAATTATTTTTTAAAAAAAAAAGTCCTGCAGCCTTAATAGTGAGGTACTTATAGTTGCAGTATTTGAAAGCTACCATTTAATAAACAAGGAGAAGTTACTAATCAATATGCTCTGAGGTCAGTGGTTTCTTCCAATAAACTATTTACTATGGCTTACATGTAAGTACTTCAGATCAAATAGAAAAAGTTAGTGGACCTCCTCCACTTTATGTTTAATTTGTATAGGCGCTATTGTTCATAAAATGGGCCCAGAAGACAGAGCCCTCTATATATCTCAAAACACAAGCAAGCTGACTTGTCACTTTGCAAAAGGTCAAACGTATGTTATTTTGTCCTTTTTCATTTCAAGAGTATTTCAAACAAGAAAAACATGCCCTGGTACTGAAAGAATGAAGGAATCTTTTATTTTGTTGTATGTTTTTTATTTGTGTGTGTGTGTGTGTGTGACATTTGTTGCCCACACTCATTGCTATGGAGAGAGTGACACATACGAATTTGGAAAATTAATTTACAACTCATCTGAGCAAAGCTAAAGGACATGCATGCTGCCTATACGTCATAGATGATGGGCCCACTTACTTCTATAACCTTTTTTTTTATATTGGCCAAAATGCCAAGGAATGCCTAGGGAATACTGAAAGAGCAAGGCTGATATATATTAACATACCCTCAGAACAGTTTCCTCAACATCAGCTATTGTGAATCAGGGACTCAAATCCCTGTCTCTGTAGTTAGTACACCTAGCTGGACTTTTTCTGTTTTATAAAATGACTTGTCAGATTTTACATTCTTCTCATAATCACAGCTTTCAAGGACAGCCCTCATTTATGCAATTTTTTAATACAAAGTATGAGGTTTTGTCTCCTAGACATATGTCTTTAATGGCTTCACTTATTATGTTCTTTCTCTGATTGCATCATCCTTATAGTATTTCTACCATCTAAGAAAGTTGCATGCAGTAATATTACACATAAATCTTTTGACAAGATCTTGAATTGCTTGCAGTCTAAAGACTAGATTTCATTAGAACTCTCCTGAAAAGTCAGTTCTTCACTTACAATTAATATTTCCAGTAGTAAATTAACTGGGTCTTAATGGATTTAGTCTGAACTATGTTTACATTTTAAAGAAAAGTACTGTGTATGCTAGACTAAGTGCTCTGTAAAATCTTATGTCTATTGTATTAGTGAAATTTTCCATATTAACCATGCCTCATTGAAACTGGCAATTTTTGCACCTTAGGAAACATTGACCAGTTTTTAATTCCTAATATTCTTTGTTGTTTTTGTTGTTTAAAATTATGTTATACTGAAAATCAGAATAATTCTTCAGTAATGCTTTAGTAGTGGATTAAAAATCTAACTTCAGGCTTAAAGAGATGAAGGTTTCTAATTTCAGCAGACTGTGCACAGTTAATTAAAAAATTCTGGACTCTTCTAAAGGCAACTCCTCTCATACAAAAATATATTCTTCGGACTGGTTCAGTTACTAACAGAAGACAGATACTGGTATCCTTCCATTGATTATAGACTCAAGTGAGACAACTTGCACTGAATAGACAACTGGCTTTTCAACAGCTAAACATCAGTGGTAAGTCTCATTCTTATTGTCAGATATAGCTCAGAACTCAAATTTCAGTGTTTAACTATGCAGCTCAGCCTAAACTTGGGTACAAGTAGGGTGCCACAGAACACTTAGTTGCTAAAGAATTAATAGATGAATAAACAGCTAAAAAAAATGACTAATGCTGATAATTGTCCACATACAGCTTCCTAGAATTAGTCAGTGATCATGTGAAATCATTCAAATCTTGACAACTAGTCACTGCATGTGTGAATCTGAGAAGATATCAGCAATTTGATTAAACTATCCTAAACATTCTCCTTAAATTAATACTTATAATCTAGGAGATCAGCTCATTTCTTTGTTTTCCTGAAAATAAATTTAGAGATACACATTATCACCTGTACCGCTTGTAGTATAAAATAGTTCTCTGGCTACAACAACCAGTAAGAAAGTAAAAGTTGTATTTAACTCCTTTCTGTACCTTCTGCCGCATGGTTATCCTCTTCATCATTTCAGAAAATACAGCTCTTTTTGTTGTTTCTTTTTCCTCTGTAACCGGTGAACGCTGATTTGTTTGATATTATATGCATAATACAAAGCTTTATCTATATTAGTAGAGAATATTGTAACCCAGAACACTGTTAACTCCTTATCTCCATAACTTCAGTAACTAATTATCTCATTGAAGTTTAATGTCTTGTTGCTGCAGAGTTAGAGGAAAAAGACTAGACTGAGGATGCTGGCCAGGGTGCTAATCAGACCATCCATGGAATACCAGTGACAAAGTTTACAGAAGCAATTTATTTCTGAAGAGACCTTAGACAGTAACTCTGCTTATCAGGGAAAGAGCAAGAGCTGCCTCAGAACAGTCTGCCTTTCTTTCAAGGAATCCTGCTTTCATCTTCTTTTTCATGTAGCTTCTCCTTACCAAGTCCATCAGTGTCATTACGCCTGTGGGCATTTCTTAGCAGTAAAGAAAGTTACTGTATGGGTACAGCTGACTGCCTAGGATTATAAATTATAGCAGCATCCTTATTCTAACCATAGGTCTCCTGCACTAGACAGACCACTCATCATAGGCCCCAACAGTGCTGTTTCTCAGTGGTCTTTTTCTTTCAGTCTAGTGTAAAATGTTTGTAACACACTGTTGAACAGTGAACACATCCTTTTAAGTATGCCTCACTGCACTGACTTTTCCATTTTTGCATATATTTTATGCTGTTATTTATGTTGTCCATTGAAAGACGTGTCAGCCTCTTATTTCTAGCTGAAAATATTAGTATCCATAATTTACTCAAATAGGCTCAGTTGCTGTCATTCAATTCATTTATTTTACACTCTTAGAGTCCTGTCCTGAAGGTAAAATTTCCTAGTGTGAAGTCAAAATTCTTACCTGGGGCCAGATTTTACTGCTTCTATTTAGAATACCACGTCATATTATCACACCATCTTCTATTAATGGAGGGAGAAAGCAAAGCCATGAAGACTTAGTAAAAAGATTTGTCACCAAAAGAATACACTTCTTGAAGCTGGTGATAATTAACACTTAAAATAGTATAAGCATTGTTCTGTGTTTAAAATATGCCAGTCTGTAAATCTCTAAAGTTATTTCTAGCCCGATTAAATAAAATCACAGATTAGTAGTAAACATTAACTGGCTCCATTTGGAAAAAAATATGTAAAATAGAATTTGGCATTTACTCTTCTTCTGCATGCATAATTCCAGCCCTCTGGTTTAAATTTGTTTTACAATAGTAATGATACTCAACATGCTGTGTATAAAAGACAAACACATTCTTGTAATCAAATTATATTTGGAAGGTTTAGTAACATTATTTTCTAAACATATTTTCATAGGTGCTCTGTACTTCAAATTACTTTTTTGATAATGAACCACAGTCCTGCAGTTGCTACTGCAGGATTCATAAAACATTGATTTAGGCCCTTAGGGTTAGTCACTGGTCTGATCCAAGCTTGCTGAAAACTGAACTGCAGGTAAGCTCTTCCCCATAATGGAAGAGAACATCTTAGATATTTAAATAAATGTTGGTGACCTATCCATTTTGAAACTGAAAATGTCACTTCATAACACTTCTAGGCTTGCATAATATTTAAGGCATTCTAAGCTGAACTATGTTAGCAACAAAAATATTTGATCAGGGTGTCTTCTAAACAATTCAAATTTGTCTCTTATGCAATTTGTCATATGATTAGTACTGGTAAGCTTGACTCAATTTGGAAAATTGTACCCTGTATTCTATAAAAAAAACCCCTGCCAGTCATGATAAAGGAATGGATTTGTTATTCCAAATTTTCAATAGCTGCAGGTACTTATAAAAACACAAATAAAAAGATCTAAGAGAATACTGTAACAGAATATTGCTAACATACTTTTAGAATGAAGTGTCTTGACTTATTTGTTCATTTACAATGTATTTAAAAGTAGTTAACATATTTATTAATATTTTACTAGCAATATTCAAAAGAAAAATATACAAAGTATGTTTAATGTAGGTGGGAAAGTAAATTTCAGTGCAAAGTTACTGTACAGATAATTGGATAAAATGAACATAACACATTATCACTGTGAGATGTAACTGCTTCATGTGTAAGAAAAAGGACTGGGGAGCTGCATTTTTTTGTGTAAATGTTCAATTTATGCAGTATTAGGAATGAAGAACAAATTAAAGTAACACAAAGTGGAGAGTTCTGTCCTTTAACAACACAATAATGTTAAAAATAAGGAATATAGGAAATGATAGCTGCATAGGAAAGGAAACTTGTGTCTCAAGAAAGAAAGATCCTAGATTTCCCAACAGAAATGGCCAGAAATGTAAGTGAATTAGGTTGTGTTGGTGTTTGATCTGTGAAATTGAAGTGCATACAATTATGAAAATTTGGCAGCTGTCAGAATATGTCAGACTCTTAAAAACTGAGTAATCTATCTTACATTTAACATTCTGAAAAGTTCTGAAAACTGTGATTCTATGGAGAGTTTTCAGTTTAAGGGTGAAACGCTGAGCATTAGATTGCACTGAGATAAACACTGAACAGGAAGAAACAAATAATTGGGATTAGTTCATTTTTTTATGTTCCCTTTCAGGTCAGATTTGCAGCATGTCCTTCATGTCATTCATTGTGTCGTAGTTCTTCCAACAGCAGAAGAATTTGGGTGCATTTGGGGTTTTTTTTTACAAGAAAACAAGCGCTTACAATTTAGCTGGGTTCTTGGTTTTTTTTCCTTGATCTACACATTAAGGCATGAATAAATCTACTGTAATATGAACAATCTCTGTGGGAGAAAGGAGACAGGGAAGGGGGCTGTTCTATCACTCTTAGCTACTTCATTACCTGCAAGTTGCCATTACCAGTATGCTACTTTCCATGTAATTCATTATGTTGGGACTTTTATGCGAAACAAAGACAAATCACAGAATCACAGAATCACAGAATAACCAGGTTGGAAGAGACCCACCAGATCATCGAGTCCAACCGTTCCCATCAAACACTAAACCATGCCCCTCAGCACCTCACCCACCCGTGCCTTAAACACCTCCAGGGAAGGTGACTCAACCACCTCCCTGGGCAGCCTGCTCCAGTGCCCAATGACCCTTTCTGTAAAGAATTTTTTCCTAACGTCTAGCCTAAACCTCCCCTGGCGGAGCTTGAGGCCATTCCCTCTTGTCCTGTCCCCTGTCACTTGGAAGAAGAGGCCAGCACCCTCCTCTCTACAACGTCCTTTCAGGTAGTTGTAGAGAGCAATGAGGTCTCCCCTCAGCCTCCTCTTCTCCAGGCTAAACAACCCCAGCTCTCTCAGCCGCTCATCATAAGGCCTGTTCTCCAGCCCCTTCACCAGCATGTATAAGTGGCTGGGATTAGGTAGACAAATATGTTGTCCAAATGGAAAATAACATTGAGTTTTTGTTGGAAATACATATGTGGAGCAATGATGCTGGGCAGCCCATATGGCTATGAGTTCCCTCATACAAAGTACCACATAAGATGCATTTGTATTTACTCTGCGTAGCAATTCTTGTGCTTCATCCCAAAGAACAAGTAATGCTAAAGTAAAATACAAAGCTATGGCAAAGAAACTGCAGTGCCATCTTAGCACATTGCTAGATCTAGACTAATTATCTATTCAGAGGATAACCTGTCCTTAGAAGCACCATAGTGTCATATCTATCAATCGTCTGGGACCCAAGCATTAACAAAGCAGATAGCTTAGAGGAAGTTGTATGTTTCATTATTCAATGTAGATATGAATTGCCTTGTTGCATTTACACACATTCCACTGGTGGAAGTGCAAAGCCTTCAAAAATCAGACTACAATGCAAATATAAAAGGGTTATGAAAGGTCATGTAAAAAAATACTTGAAACAGAATACGTGGAAATATGCAGTGAATCGTGTTCACATACATCATGGTGAACTTTGGCAGATCAGTTTTAGTTCCTGCAAGCAAAAAAGTCCTGTTGAAAGTAATGAACTTATGAGTAGCTGGGCAATAATGTTTTTAGCCTGTGGTTGTCATGACCAAGGACAGTACTCTGTATCTGTGCATTCTTCCACCGATCTTTGATCACAAATTCATGCTTCTAGCCATGGTTTTAGGTAAAGAAATAGCAGTGTTATATAACTATTTTGCTATATAATGTTGTTGAGCGTCTAGTCTAGAAATTAATGAGTACTTCTCAAAGTGAAATGTTCACAGGCAGATCTGCTAAGCTGCTTTTTTGAAATAATTTCCATAAATCAGAAGGATCCAGTAAATGTATATGTTCTATCTCTACAAAAGCTCATAAAATACTCCCATATATATTGGATATATTATATTTCTCCAAAGCAATTTGCAAGGCACTGAATCATACTTATTTTCAGGTTCTGAAAGAACTTTAGTAATAAAAGCAGAAACTTTGCTGTTGAAATTAATTTTCTTATAGATTTATAGGAAAACTGAAAACTGCTTTGATGTCTTTTGCATTCCCTTGCAAGCTTAGAAAAAAGAACTTACATTAATTTTAACAACACTCACTTCCTCTTCCCCCACTTCAAACTTCATTTATCTTTTATGAGCCCTGGGCATCTTGCCATAATAAAACTGTGCATAGTATTAGAATTCTATAATCACCTAGCAGTTTCTTCATTTTTTTACTCTGTAAACTCACTGTGGCATTGACCTTGCCCTTTAAAAATCTGGTTTGAGTGGGTCAACACTTTAAACACTACAGCATGTGGTTCCATATTCAAAGTGCTGAACTTGGACAATTAAGGTTCCTAATTTTAACTCCTCTTGCAAGAGCATTCCTTGCAGTTTAGTTTTGCCTAACAGTAGCAACTGGGATTTACATCTTTTCAGGTGTTGTAGGAAGAAAAGAAAATATCAACATATATTAGAAAATACATAAACATGTTACACATCCTTGAATTCAGCACATTTTTTTTTTTTTGTTATTGATTTCCATGGGATGGTTTTCCAGGATAAAGCTATTAATACCTACTGAATTAAAGAACTTCTGATTATATCTCTAATATTCTGTAGGAATTTTTCACAAGAGTTGATAATACTGAGGTTTTAATTTTTCCAGATTTCAAGGCAATAGATCATGATGTTTTTAGCATCTAATTTTAACTTCTGTTCCTTTAAAGACTTTCCATTTTCTCTGAGAAGCTAACACAATGCAGCCAAGGACAAAACTATTGTTGATTTCATTTGAGTTGAACCAAACTATTGAATGGGAGGTTTTTAGTCTGTTTTTGACTGGAATTTATTTCTTTCTGATATAGGCATTTGTAATGAAAAGGTCTACATCAGAGTATCTGTCCAGACCTCATTTAAAAAGGCTGGAGAAAAAAAGTAGTCATTTGGGGCGACTGATTCTAATATGAAGAAGCAAAATATTTCCAGTGAACATTGTCGTGCAATTTCCATTTTTCCCAGGGATTATACCTGGAGGTATATTCTTACATCTGCTCTGTGGTGCTTAATGTTAGGTGGCATGAATCACTCCCATATTGTCAGTTTCACTTCAATGCAAACATGAGATTTTTGCCATTCATTTCAACTAATGTGCAGTACAATTCATTGAAAGATTTGTAAGCAGCATAAAAATCTGTATTCTAGACTGACGTATAAATGTAAATGATACCTATATTCATAGTGCTCAAATGCAATTCAAAGGAAGAAAGAGCTATAGCTGGAGAACATACTGGATACTGTCAGGGAATTTCAAGCTGTAAATGTCACACGTGACCCAATATTGAACTCCTGCATTCATCAGCTTAAGCTGTACAGCAGAGCTAAGAAGTATGAAAAAGAAAATAATGAATACAATACAGAAAGAAACCTCAGATATACCTCTTTTGAAAATATTGAATGTATAGTTTTTAAGTCTCAATCGAGGCAATGGCTGACAGAGTTATTCTCTGTTATCTGCTTGTGATTGTATAAGTGGATAGAGGGAAAATGATAAACTGGAGATTGCAAATTGAATAGAATTTGATACATAAGTACACAGAGCCAGTAATGAGGCAAGGGAACAAGACTTTGCAGAGGAGTTAGGCCTTCTGTGTAGATTTATAATTAAAAATATTACTTGCTGAAGAAAACACCTTCTGTGCTCCAGTCTTTGAGCCCTTGTTTTCTGAGTGGGACAATGAGGACTTACCCTATAGGCAGTAGTTCCAAGGATGCAGAAAAATGTTATTTCACCTGGGAAAAGGGGCTTTTTGTGGTTTGTTTGGCCATACAGGAGGCCAAATACGCCAACAACCAATAAATGTGCAGGGTCCCCCTAAAATTCTAAAGTCTGTGATAACTGACACACCACCTCATGTCAGGGTTGCACAACAGGAAACAGTAAGGAAGTAGCATGCTCAATTGGAACTTTATAACAATATATATAACATAGAAGAAAGAACTCCTAACCTGCTTAAAATACAGGAAGACTCCTCTGTATCCCTAGAATAGGACTTTCCTCCATCATACATCAAAGAAACCCCTGCATTTAGCTTTGAGAAATGTCTGATTTCTCAATCAGAGAAATTTCTCAATTTCTCTACAGGTGCACCTGTAGGTGCACCTCCCCATAGGGAAGGAAAATCATGGAAACATAAAGGAATAGCTTTATATGTAGATTCAGGTGAGCAGGTCATGATGGAAGGTGTGGGCAGTACCGAGGCTGGTAAGATGGTAGCAGTCTGGAGCAGAATTATGACAGAAGCAATTGATACTGATCCCATATAGACTTTTACACCAATTTCAATGTAGTTTTTAAAGGATGCACAGAGTGGCTCCCCTTTTTTGAACCAATCCAGCAGGAAGTAAATTAGGTGCCTATATGGCAAAAGGAGAGATGGGAAGAGATGCTAAATTCTGCTAAGCAGAGACCAATATTGGTGGAGTAGGTGACTTCCCCCCAAGGAGGAGACCAACTAATCGACTTTCTAAATAATCAGGTAGATTCACTCACCTGCCTAGCCATGCTGGCTAGGGAAAAGGAAGAAGAAATCTGGGAGCATTTATTAGAATGGTTGTACATCAAGCATGGCCACTCAAGGGTCAAAGATCTTGTAAAGGAGGTCAGGAACCAAGGGTGGCCTGTCACATGACAGAAGCGTAATACCATAATCTCTGCTTGTGCCATATGTCACACCAGACTGGATAAGTCACCTTGTAGGATCTCCCACTCCATCTGAGAGGTGGAAAAGTTCTATGGGAAACTTGGCAGGTTGACTACATAGGGCATTTTCAGAAGTCAGAGGGTAAACAATATGAGCTAATTGGGGTGAAGGTAATATTAAGACTTTTCAAGGCTGAGGAAGTAGCAGCGACCGCTGGAAAACACACAGTAAAGGGGCTAAAGCTAAGATTTATCTTCCTTCCTAAGCCTGTACCAATACAATCTGACAATGATATTTATTTCAGTGCTAGGGTGGTTCAGGATTGGGCAAAAGCAGAAGGCATTCAGTGGACATTCCACATACCTTACTGCACCCAGGCCAATGGGATAGTAGAAAGACGTGGCTCCAGGATTCCATGGCCAGAGTCATAGAATCATAGAATCAGAATCACCAGGTTGGAAAAGACCCACCAGATCATTGAGTCCAGCCATTCCTATCAATCACTAAGCCATGGCCCTCAGCACCTCGTCCACTCGTGCTTTAAACACCTCCAGGGAAGGTGTCTCAACCACGACCCTGGGCAGCCTGTTCCAGTGCCCAATGACCCTTTCTGTGAAAACTTTTTCCTAATGTTCAGCCTAATCCTCCCTTGGTGGAGCTTGAGGCCATTCCCTCTTGTCCTGTCCCCTGTCATTTGGGAGAAGAGGCCAATGCTGAGGTTATTCTCCCTCTGTACTCAGCACTGGTAAGACCACTCCTTGAATACTGTGTTCAGTTCTGGGCCCCTCACCACAAGAAGGATGTTGAGGCTCTGGAGCAAGTCCAGAGAAGAGCGATGAAGCTGGTTAGTTGTCATTAGGTGATAAATAGATGTTCAAGGATCACTGTATTTTACCAGACACCTCCCTCCTTCATCCCTTGTGAGAAGGAAGACAAGGATCCCTTCAAACCTTTATACTGTCCAGGACAGCCTGTCCTGGTGAACTTCCCAGCAACTGGGGAGGTGCCTTAGACTTTAAAACCCCTTTTTAATTTGTATGCATGGGTGACTGTTGACTCCCACAGCAAGGAATACCAAATAAATACATGGTGAATCATTCCTTCCTTTTAAAACCGGTTCCATTGGGACCGAGTTTCTCTCTTCTCTTCCAGGGAGAACTCATCACTGAAGAAACAGATGATCCACGACAGAATTGCAGATTAAGCATAACTGCAGATCAGGCTTCCTAATACTATAGCCTTAAGCTTTGAAGATGCAGCAAATATGATGTGGCTCTGGTTACCCGATACCACTCTTAAACCTTTAGAGAACAATACAGCATGAGAGCCAGAATAGAGTACTCTTTTTGTGTGCTTACCTTTGCTTGAAGATATAACGTGATGATAGGCCAGGGGACCCCCTGGAAACCTGGTCCATATCCTCTCTAAGAGTTCTAATTAGAGACACGTGTGTTTGTTGAGGTTATCCATCTATGGGATGAAGGTGTACAGATAAGTAAAGCAATACCATGAGACTTGATCTCATTACACAGAGGAGATGCTGAATATCTGCTGAATACCTGCCAGACACCATCCTATAAAAGCTATATCCACAGATAACCAATCAAAATTATTTTTCTCAAATTATACTGACACCTGGATGTGTACAACTAATATCTATCTGGCCTCTCTGGACCTTGGTTGCAGATGCTTAGGTGGGAAATTATGTTTGTACTTACTTCTTCCTGGAAAAAAGTGCAAGACTGAGATGTGGTGTGGTTTTACACTCCATATGTGCCAACAAAATATTCAACTTTGTGCTCCCTTGGAAACAGACTTGCTGTGAAACTGAATTCCAAATCGAGAAATAATCTGAATGACCTGAATAAGCAAGAAATAGTATCCAAACACATGACTACTAGAGGGAAAAGATTTCTTCGATGTTAGAGAACTTGTTTACTCTATATCTTACCCCGAGAAGACACCAAATTGTTTTAGAAAATATTACTTGGCAAGTTCATATACCTAATAATCGGATACTGTATGTTTTTGCGGACCTAAATTTAAAAGTACAGCAAGTATCTAAATTGACTTTGCAGAACAGATTGGCTATGGATAATTTGTTACTCAAAGAACAGGGAATATGTGGTATGTTAAATCAGAAAGCGAATGTTGTATTGCAATTCATAACGCCACAACCTCTATTGAAAAGGCTTGTTCTAAATTACAAGAAATCACTGATCAAAATTCTGAACAATTCCAATCACTTCAGATAAAGGATTAGTTCAATGGACTCTCCTTAGGGTCATGGATCACATCCTTGTTGAGTTCCTTGGGAGTCATGGGGTCATGGGGTTGGGAGCATAGTCAATGAAAATATTATTAATCTTGATTGTTCATTTAGAATTTTTACTGGTTGGCTTGGCTGTTGTTCATTGCATGATCATGTGTGCCATTTTTCCTTTTCCTCTCTTCTTTCTCCTTCTGCCAGCAATTTAAGAATCACCACCTTAGACAACAAGGATTTAGTGTTCTGTGATGACTGTTTAAGCCACAGGGTG
This sequence comes from Phaenicophaeus curvirostris, assembly GCF_032191515.1. Lineage (NCBI taxonomy): Eukaryota > Metazoa > Chordata > Aves > Cuculiformes > Cuculidae > Phaenicophaeus > Phaenicophaeus curvirostris. The sequence continues at coordinate 38,216,107 of NC_091396.1, read as the reverse complement.
GAATGTAAGGATTGATTTCTAAATGAGTTAGTTTTGTGTCTTTAGCACTCATCTTAATGTGAAACTAAGTGTGTTTGGGGCTTTAAGCAGTTTGGCAACTTTCTGCCTCAGTGTGTGTGGGGTGTGGTTAGCAGCAGCAACTCTGGCAAGGGCGTTTTGAACTGCAAATGACCCCTAAAGCCCCCAGCCAGAAGGAACTTCTACTTATGCTCCACTTTGAGAACTTTCCAAGCAGGGATACTGTGAAGCATGGCAAGACCCCTCCTCTGTGTGTCCCATATGATAATAAGGAATGGAGCTCCTCTATAAATAACTCAAGCCAAAAAGGACATGTGCACATCTACTGCTTCATGGACCGTATTTTCTGCTGAAATCTTTGCTGGAACCATTTGGGTAGTGATTATTTTTCTGTTACATTCCCCTTTGCCTACTTTTCTTTTCTTCTCTCTTTCTCTCCTTATTCTCTCTTTACAAATCTGCTTCTGTTCCTCTTGCAATCTGCCTCACTTCTTGGCACTTTTGGGTGACATTGACTGTATTTGAGCTGCTGTCATTTTGTAAAAAAACAACCTTTTGCCAAATTCTTGTTGTAAATTGTTGTGACTGACTGAGCTCAAAAGTAAAGACTGAAATTTTGACTAAACCCCTAAGGTGATTGTCTTCACTTTCATGATGTCACAAAACCACTCAAAAGATCACCTGACCCTAAGTCCCCTGCCTCCTGCTGGTCAGGAATGGGGCATAACACTGAGTCATCCCACCAGCATGCACAATGAATGTGTTAACATTAGTAGATATTATACCATTCAGTTATGGTACTGACAGAAAATATACATAGGAATTCTAAGGCATTTTCTTTAATACAAAGTCTCTTTGAAAATTCTTCAGTATTTTATTACCAAGGTTCATAAAACCTATTTTAAAATGGCGAAAGTGAAGCCAAATAATTACAGGCTGCACTGCAGCATATAATGAAAATAAAATGAAATTTTGCACCAATCTTTTTCTCTTTAATAAAGATTTGAGCAGTGGTGTTAAACTGTCTCACAGAAAGAAGTAAGCAGAAGTTTAAATATGAAATCTGCTGTGGCGATTAAGCTGCTAATCTGAGAAATGTGATATGTAGCTTAAGTTCCCTGATGTGCTGTAGACTTTCTCTGTGACCTTGGACAGTGGAATTTTCTTGTCTACCTATAGTGCTCTTAAAACCAGATAGGCTGACAAGCCAAGTGATCTGGATTAATCTATTCACAGGAGGACAATACAAGCAGGCAACTTCTTCCACCTATTTTAGGATAAGCTGAATCATCTTTAGAGATAATCTTTCTCTCTCCTACAAGAAGTTTGGAGTAGATACTTAGTGAGGTGAGATTTATCCCATCTTTCATCTTCCTATGCTTTGATTCTCCATACACCTGTAAAATGAACATAATGGCATTTCCTTTCCCTTTTAGGCTACTATGAAAAAAGTGTGCACCATTAAATTACTGTAAGAATATGTTGATAAAAGTACCACAGATACTGCTGTACCCGTCAGAGTAAGAAAATCAAAAGTCTTTATAACTTCAGTCATAGTGGTTTAAGTATTCCAAATCCTGTGAATCACTTAAAACCTGGAAGTTGCCATCATCTTTCTGTGAGTAGGCAGTTGATTTCTGCAGTAGATGGCAATATGATTTTGATTTTAATTCATATAGTTCAAAAGGCTAGAACTGTATTCTTG